>NW_027411771.1:0-170469 GCF_047663935.1 Musca autumnalis
ATGCCCGGTGAACTTTTGTATTGGGAAAGTCATGCCCGGTGAACTTTTGTATTGGGAAAGTCATCTCCGGTGAACTTTTGTATTGGGAAAGTCATCTCCGGTGAACTTTTGTATTGGGAAAGTCATGCCCGGTGAACTTTTGTATTGGGAAAGTCATGCCCGGTGAACTTTTGTATTGGGAATGTCATGCCCGGTGAACTTTTGTATTGGGAAAGTCATCTCCGGTGAACTTTTGTATTGGGAAAGTCATGCCCGGTGAACTTTTGTATTGGGAAAGTCATGCCCGGTGAACTTTTGTATTGGGAAAGTCATGCCCGGTGAACTTTTGTATTGGGAAAGTCATGCCCGGTGAACTTTTGTATTGGGAAAGTCATGCCCGGTGAACTTTTGTATTGGGAAAGTCATGCCCGGTGAACTTTTGTATTGGGAAAGTCATGCCCGGTGAACTTTTGTATTGGGGAAGTCATGCCCGGTGAACTTTTGTATTGGGAAAGTCATGCCCGGTGAACTTTTGTATTGGGAAAGTCATCTCCGGTGAACTTTTGTATTGGGAAAGTCATCTCCGGTGAACTTTTGTATTGGGAAAGTCATGCCCGGTGAACTTTTGTATTGGGAAAGTCATGCCCGGTGAACTTTTGTATTGGGAAAGTCATCTCCGGTGAAGTTTTGTATTGGGAAAGTCATGCCCGGTGAACTTTTGTATTGGGAAAGTCATGCCCGGTGAACTTTTGTATTGGGAAAGTCATCTCCGGTGAACTTTTGTATTGGGAAAGTCATGCCCGGTGAACTTTTGTATTGGGAAAGTCATGCCCGGTGAACTTTTGTATTGGGAAAGTCATGCCCGGTGAACTTTTGTATTGGGAAAGTCGTGCCCGGTGAACTTTTGTATTGGGAAAGTCATCTCCGGTGAACTTTTGTATTGGGAAAGTCATGCCCGGTGAACTTTTGTATTGGGAAAGTCATGCCCGGTGAACTTTTGTATTGGGAAAGTCATGCCCGGTGAACTTTTGTATTGGGAAAGTCATGCCCGGTGAACTTTTGTATTGGGAAAGTCATGCCCGGTGAACTTTTGTATTGGGAAAGTCATGCCCGGTGAACTTTTGTATTGGGAAAGTCATGCCCGGTGAACTTTTGTATTGGGAAAGTCATCTCCGGTGAACTTTTGTATTGGGAAAGTCATGCCCGGTGAACTTTTGTATTGGGAAAGTCATCTCCGGTGAACTTTTGTATTGGGAAAGTCATGCCCGGTGAACTTTTGTATTGGAAAAGTCATGCCCGGTGAACTTTTGTATTGGGAAAGTCATGCCCGGTGAACTTTTGTATTGGGAAAGTCGTTCCCGGTGAACTTTTGTATTGGGAAAGTCGTGCCCGGTGAACTTTTGTATTGGGAAAGTCATCTCCGGTGAACTTTTGTATTGGGAAAGTCATGCCCGGTGAACTTTTGTATTGGGAAAGTCATGCCCGGTGAACTTTTGTATTGGGAAAGTCATCTCCGGTGAATTTTGTATTGGGAAAGTCATCTCCGGTGAACTTTTGTATTGGGAAAGTCATGCCCGGTGAACTTTTGTATTGGGAAAGTCATGCCCGGTGAACTTTTCTATGGGAAAAGTCATCTCCGGTGAACTTTTGTATTGGGAAAGTCATGTCCGGTGAACTTTTGTATTGGGAAAGTCATGCCCGGTGAACTTTTGTATTGGGAAAGTCATCTCCGGTGAACTTTTCTATGGGAAAAGTCATCTCCGGTGAACTTTTCTATGGGAAAAGTCATCTCCGGTGAACTTTTGTATTGGGAAAGTCATGCCCGGTGAACTTTTGTATTGGGAAAGTCATGCCCGGTGAACTTTTGTATTGGGAAAGTCATGCCCGGTGAACTTTTGTATTGGGAAAGACATGCCCGGTGAACTTTTGTATTGGGAAAGTCATGCCCGGTGAACTTTTGTATTGGGAAAGTCATGCCCGGTGAACTTTTGTATGGGAAAAGTCATCTCCGGTGAACTTTTGTATTGGGAAAGTCATCTCCGGTGAACTTTTGTATTGGGAAAGTCTTGCCCGGTGAACTTTTGTATTGGGAAAGTCATGCCCGGTGAACTTTTGTATTGGGAAAGTCATGCCCGGTGAACTTTTGTATTGGGAAAGTCATCTCCGGTGAACTTTTGTATTGGGAAAGTCATCTCCGGTGAACTTTTGTATTGGGAAAGTCATGCCCGGTGAACTTTTGTATTGGGAAAGTCATGCCCGGTGAACTTTTGTATTGGGAAAGTCATCTCCGGTGAACTTTTGTGTTGGGAAAGTCATGCCCGGTGAACTTTTGTATTGGGAAAGTCATCTCCGGTGAACTTTTGTATTGGAAAAGTCATGCCCGGTGAACTTTTGTATTGGGAAAGTCATGCCCGGTGAACTTTTGTATTGGGAAAGTCATGCCCGGTGAACTTTTGTATTGGGAAAGTCATCTCCGGTGAACTTTTGTATTGGGAAAGTCATGCCCGGTGAACTTTTGTATTGGGAAAGTCATGCCCGGTGAACTTTTGTATTGGGAAAGTCATGCCCGGGTGAACTTTTGTATTGGGAAAGTCATGCCCGGTGAACTTTTGTATTGGGAAAGTCATGCCCGGTGAACTTTTGTATTGGGGAAGTCATGCCCGGTGAACTTTTGTATTGGGAAAGTCATGCCCGGTGAACTTTTGTATTGGGAAAGTCATCTCCGGTGAACTTTTGTATTGGGAAAGTCATCTCGGTGAACTTTTGTATTGGGAAAGTCATGCCCGGTGAACTTTTGTATTGGGAAAGTCATGCCCGGTGAACTTTTGTATTGGGAAAGTCATCTCCGGTGAACTTTTGTATTGGGAAAGTCATGCCCGGTGAACTTTTGTATTGGGAAAGTCATGCCCGGTGAACTTTTGTATTGGGAAAGTCATGCCCGGTGAACTTTTGTATTGGGAAAGTCATGCCCGGTGAAATTTTGTATTGGGAAAGTCATGCCCGGTGAACTTTTGTATTGGGAAAGTCATGCCCGTGAACTTTTGTATTGGGAAAGTCATCTCCGGTGAACTTTTGTATTGGGAAAGTCATGCCCGGTGAACTTTTGTATTGGGAAAGTCATGCCCGGTGAACTTTTGTATTGGGAAAGTCATCTCCGGTGAACTTTTGTATTGGGAAAGTCATGCCCGGTGAACTTTTGTATTGGGAAAGTCATCTCCGGTGAACTTTTGTATTGGGAAAGTCATGCCCGGTGAACTTTTGTATTGGGAAAGTCATGCCCGGTGAACTTTTGTATTGGGAAAGTCATGCCCGGTGAACTTTTGTATTGGGAAAGTCATGCCCGGTGAACTTTTGTATTGGGAAAGTCATCTCCGGTGAACTTTTGTATTGGGAAGGTCATGCCCGGTGAACTTTTGTATTGGGAAAGTCATGCCCGGTGAACTTTTGTATTGGGAAACTCATGCCCGGTGAACTTTTGTATTGGGAAAGTCATGCCCGGTGAACTTTTGTATTGGGAAAGTCATGCCCGGTGAACTTTTGTATTGGGAAAGTCATGCCCGGTGAACTTTTGTATTGGGAAAGTCATCTCCGGTGAACTTTTGTATTGGGAAAGTCATCTCCGGTGAACTTTTGTATTGGGAAAGTCATCTCCGGTGAACTTTTGTATTGGGAAAGTCATGCCCGGTGAACTTTTGTATTGGGAAAGTCATGCCCGGTGAACTTTTGTATTGGGAAAGTCATGCCCGGTGAACTTTTGTATTGGGAAAGTCATGCCCGGTGAACTTTTGTATTGGGAAAGTCATCTGCGGTGAACTTTTGTATTGGGAAAGTCATGCCCGGTGAACTGTTGTATTGGGAAAGTCATGCCCGGTAAACTTTTGTATTGGGAAAGTCATGCCCGGTGAACTTTTGTATTGGGAAAGTCATCTCCGGTGAACTTTTGTATTGGGAAAGTCATGCCCGGTGAACTTTTGTATTGGGAAAGTCATGCCCGGTGAACTTTTGTATTGGGAAAGTCATGCCCGGTGAACTTTTGTATTGGGAATGTCATGCCCGGTGAACTTTTGTATTGGGAAAGTCATGCCCGGTGAACTTTTGTATTGGGAAAGTCATCTCCGGTGAACTTTTGTATTGGGAAAGTCATCTCCGGTGAACTTTTGTATTGGGAAAGTCATGCCCGGTGAACTTTTGTATTGGGAAAGTCATGCCCGGTGAACTTTTGTATTGGGAAAGTCATGCCCGGTGAACTTTTGTATTGGGAAAGTCATGCCCGGTGAACTTTTGTATTGGGAAAGTCATGCCCGGTGAAGTTTTGTATTGGGAAAGTCATGCCCGGTGAACTTTTGTATTGGGAAAGTCATGCCCGGTGAACTTTTGTATTGGGAAAGACATGCCCGGTGAACTTCTGTATTGGGAAAGTCATCTCCGGTGAACTTTTGTATTGGGAAAGTCATGCCCGGTGAACTTTTGTATTGGGAAAGTCATGCCCGGTGAACTTTTGTATTGGGAAAGTCATGCCCGGTGAACTTTTGTATTGGGAAAGTCATGCCCGGTGAACTTTTGTATTGGGAAAGTCATGCCCGGTGAACTTTTGTATTGGGAAAGTCATGCCCGGTGAACATTTGTATTGGGAAAGTCATGCCCGGTGAACTTCTGTATTGGGAAAGTCATCTCCGGTGAACTTTTGTATTGGGAAAGTCATGCCCGGTGAACTTTTGTATTGGGAAAGTCATGCCCGGTGAACTTTTGTATTGGGAAAGTCATGCCCGGTGAACTTTTGTAGTGGGAATGTCATGCCCGGTGAACTTTTGTATTGGGAAAGTCATGCCCGGTGAACTTTTGTATTGGGAAAGTCATCTCCGGTGAACTTTTGTATTGGGAAAGTCATGCCCGGTGAACTATTGTATTGGGAAAGTCATGCCCGGTGAACTTTTGTATTGGGAAAGTCATGCCCGGTGAACTTCTGTATTGGGAAAGTCATCTCCGGTGAACTTTTGTATTGGGAAAGTCATGCCCGGTGAACTTTTGTATTGGGAAAGTCATGCCCGGTGAACTTTTGTATTGGGAAAGTCATGCCCGGTGAACTTTTGTATTGGGAAAGTCATGCCCGGTGAACTTTTGTATTGGGAAAGTCATGCCCGGTGAACTTTTGTATTGGGAAAGTCATGCCCGGTGAACTTTTGTATTGGGAATGTCATGCCCGGTGAACTTTTGTATTGGGAAAGTCATCTCCGGTGAACTTTTGTATTGGGAAAGTCATGCCCGGTGAACTTTTGTATTGGGAAAGTCATGCCCGGTGAACTTTTGTATTGGGAAAGTCATGCCCGGTGAACTTTTGTATTGGGAAAGTCATGCCCGGTGAACTTTTGTATTGGGAAAGTCATGCCCGGTGAACTTTTGTATTGGGAAAGTCATGCCCGGTGAACTTTTGTATTGGGAAAGTCATCTCCGGTGAACTTTTGTATTGGGAAAGTCATGCCCGGTGAACTCTTGTATTGGGAAAGTCATGCCCGGTGAACTTTTGTATTGGGAAAGTCATGCCCGGTGAACTTTTGTATTGGGAAAGTCATGCCCGGTGAACTTTTGTATTGGGAAAGTCATCTCCGGTGAACTTTTGTATTGGGAAAGTCATCTCCGGTGAACTTTTGTATTGGGAAAGTCATGCCCGGTGAACTTTTGTATTGGGAAAGTCATGCCCGGTGAACTTTTGTATTGGGAAAGTCATGCCCGGTGAACTTTTGTATTGGGAAAGTCATGCCCGGTGAACTTTTGTATTGGGAAAGTCATGCCCGATGAACTTTTGTATTGGGAAAGTCATGCCCGGTGAACTTTTGTATTGGGAAAGTCATCTCCGGTGAACTTTTGTATTGGGAAAGTCATCTCCGGTGAACTTTTGTATTGGGAAAATCATGCCCGGTGAACTTTTGTATTGGGAAAGCCATGCCCGGTGAACTTTTGTATTGGGAAAGTCATGCCCGTTGAACTTTTGTATTGGGAAAGTCATGCCCGGTGAACTTTTGTATTGGGAAAGTCATCTCCGGTGAACTTTTGTATTGGGAAAGTCATGCCCGGTGAACTTTTGTATTGGGAAAGTCATGCCCGGTGAACTTTTGTATTGGGAAAGTCATCTCCGGTGAACTTTTGTATTGGGAAAGTCATGCCCGGTGAACTTTTGTATTGGGAAAGTCATGCCCGTTGAACTTTTGTATTGAGAAAGTCATGCCCGGTGAACTTTTGTATTGGGAAAGTCATGCCCGGTGAACTTTTGTATTGGGAAAGTCATGCCCGGTGAACTTTTGTATTGGGAAAGTCATGCCCGGTGAACTTTTGTATTGGGAAAGTCATGCCCGGTGAACTTTTGTATTGGGAAAGTCATGCCCGGTGAACTTTTGTATTGGGAAAGTCATCTCCGGTGAACTTTTGTATTGGGAAAGTCATGCCCGGTGAACTTTTGTATTGGGAAAGTCATGCCCGGTGAACTTTTGTATTGGGAAAGTCATGCCCGGTGAACTTTTGTATTGGGAAAGTCATGCCCGGTGAACTTTTGTATTGGGAAAGTCATCTCCGGTGAACTTTTGTATTGGGAAAGTCATCTCCGGTGAACTTTTGTATTGGGAAAGTCATGCCCGGTGAACTTTTGTATTGGGAAAGTCATCTCCGGTGAACTTTTGTATTGGGAAAGTCATCTCCGGTGAACTTTTGTATTGGGAAAGTCATGCCCGGTGAACTTTTGTATTGGGAAAGTCATTCCCGGTGAACTTTTGTATTGGGAAAGTCATGCCCGGTGAGCTTTTGTATTGGGAAAGTCATGCCCGGTGAACTTTTGTATTGGGAAAGTCATGCCCGGTGAACTTTTGTATTGGGAAAGTCATCTCCGGTGAACTTTTGTATTGGGAAAGTCATGCCCGGTGAACTTTTGTATTGGGAAAGTCATGCCCGGTGAACTTTTGTATTGGGAAAGTCATCTCCGGTGAACTTTTGTATTGGGAAAGTTATGCCCGGTGAACTTTTGTATTGGGAAAGTCATCTCCGGTGAACTTTTGTATTGGGAAAGTCATGCCCGGTGAACTTTTGTATTGGGAAAGTCATGCCCGGTGAACTTTTGTATTGGGAAAGTCATGCCCGGTGAACTTTTGTATTGGGAAAGTCATGCCCGGTGAACTTTTGTATTGGGAAAGTCATGCCCGGTGAACTTTTGTATTGGGAAAGTCATGCCCGGTGAACTTTTGTATTGGGAAAGTCATCTCCGGTGAACTTTTGTATTGGGAAAGTCATCTCCGGTGAACTTTTTTATGGGAAAAGTCATCTCCGGTGAACTTTTGTATTGGGAAAGTCATGCCCGGTGAACTTTTGTATTGGGAAAGTCACGCCCGGTGAACTTTTGTATTGGGAAAGTCATGCCCGGTGAACTTTTGTATTGGGAAAGTCATCTCCGGTGAACTTTTGTATTGGGAAAGTCATGCCCAGTGAACTTTTGTATTGGGAAAGTCATGCCCGGTGAACTTTTGTATTGGGAAAGTCATGCCCGGTGAACTTTTGTATTGGGAAAGTCATGCCCGGTGAACTTTTGTATTGGGAAAGTCATGCCCGGTGAACTTTTGTATTGGGAAAGTCATGCCCGGTGAACTTTTGTATTGGGAAAGTCATGCCCGGTGAACTTTTGTATTGGGAAAGTCATGCCCGGTGAACTTTTGTATTGGGAAAGTCATCTCCGGTGAACTTTTGTATTGGGAAAGTCATCTCCGGTGAACTTTTTTATGGGAAAAGTCATCTCCGGTGAACTTTTGTATTGGGAAAGTCATGCCCGGTGAACTTTTGTATTGGGAAAGTCACGCCCGGTGAACTTTTGTATTGGGAAAGTCATGCCCGGTGAACTTTTGTATTGGGAAAGTCATGCCCGGTGAACTTTTGTATTGGGAAAGTCATGCCCGGTGAACTTTTGTATTGGGAAAGTCATGCCCGGTGAACTTTTGTATTGGGAAAGTCATCTCCGGTGAACTTTTGTATTGGGAAAGTCATCTCCGGTGAACTTTTGTATTGGGAAAGTCATGCCCGGTGAACTTTTGTATTGGGAAAGTCATCTCCGGTGAACTTTTGTATTGGGAAAGTCATCTCCGGTGAACTTTTGTATTGGGAAAGTCATCTCCGGTGAACTTTTGTATTGGGAAAGTCATGCCCGGTGAACTTTTGTATTGGGAAAGTCATGCCCGGTGAACTTTTGTATTGGGAAAGTCATGCCCGGTGAACTTTTGTATTGGGAAAGTCATGCCCGGTGAACTTTTGTATTGGGAAAGTCATGCCCGGTGAACTTTTGTATTGGGAAAGTCATGCCCGGTGAACTTTTGTATTGGGAAAGTCATGCCCGGTGAACTTTTGTATTGGGAAAGTCATGCCCGGTGAACTTTTGTATTGGGAAAGTCATCTCCGGTGAACTTTTGTATTGGGAAAGTCATGCCCGGTGAACTTTTGTATTGGGAAAGTCATCTCCGGTGAAATTTTGTATTGGGAAAGTCATGCCCGGTGAACTTTTGTATTGGGAAAGTCATGCCCGGTGAACTTTTGTATTGGGAAAGTCATGCCCGGTGAACTTTTGTATTGGGAAAGTCATGCCCGGTGAACTTTTGTATTGGGAAAGTCATGCCCGGTGAACTTTTGTATTGGGAAAGTCATGCCCGGTGAACTTTTGTATTGGGAAAGTCATCTCCGGTGAACTTTTGTATTGGGAAAGTCATCTCCGGTGAACTTTTTTATGGGAAAAGTCATCTCCGGTGAACTTTTGTATTGGGAAAGTCATGCCCGGTGAACTTTTGTATTGGGAAAGTCACGCCCGGTGAACTTTTGTATTGGGAAAGTCATGCCCGGTGAACTTTTGTATTGGGAAAGTCATCTCCGGTGAACTTTCGTATTGGGAAAGTCATGCCCAGTGAACTTTTGTATTGGGAAAGTCATCTCCGGTGAACTTTTGTATTGGGAAAGTCATGCCCGGTGAACTTTTGTATTGGGAAAGTCATCTCCGGTGAACTTTTGTATTGGGAAAGTCATCTCCGGTGAACTTTTGTATTGGGAAAGTCATCTCCGGTGAACTTTTGTATTGGGAAAGTCATCTCCGGTGAACTTTTGTATTGGGAAAGTCATCTCCGGTGAACTTTTGTATTGGGAAAGTCATGCCCGGTGAACTTTTGTATTGGGAAAGTCATCTCCGGTGAACTTTTGTATTGGGAAAGTCATCTCCGGTGAACTTTTGTATTGGGAAAGTCATGCCCGGTGAACTTTTGTATTGGGAAAGTCATGCCCGGTGAACTTTTGTATTGGGAAATTCATCTCCGGTGAACTTTTGTATTGGGAAAGTCATCTCCGGTGAACTTTTGTATTGGAAAAGTCATCTCCGGTGAACTTTTGTATTGGGAAAGTCATGCCCGGTGAACTTTTGTATTGGGAAAGTCATGCCCGGTGAACTTTTGTATTGGGAAAGTCATGCCCGGTGAACTTTTGTATTGGGAAAGTCATGCCCGGTGAACTTTTGTATTGGGAAAGTCATGCCCGGTGAACTTTTGTATTGGGAAAGTCATCTCCGGTGAACTTTTGTATTGGGAAAGTCATGCCCGGTGAACTTTTGTATTGGGAAAGTCATGCCCGGTGAACTTTTGTATTGGGAAAGTCATGCCCGGTGAACTTTTGTATTGGGAAAGTCATCTCCGGTGAACTTTTGTATTGGGAAAGTCATCTCCGGTGAACTTTTGTATTGGGAAAGTCATCTCCGGTGAACTTTTGTATTGGGAAAGTCATGCCCGGTGAACTTTTGTATTGGAAAAGTCATGCCCGGTGAACTTTTGTATTGGGAAAGTCATGCCCGGTGAACTTTTGTATTGGGAAAGTCATCTTCGGTGAACTTTTGTATTGGGAAAGTCATCTCCGGTGAACTTTTGTATTGGGAAAGACATCTCCGGTGAACTTTAGTATTGGGAAAGTCATCTCCGGTGAACTTTTGTATTGGGAAAGTCATCTCCGGTGAACTTTTGTATTGGGAAAGTCATCTCCGGTGAACTTTTGTATTGGGAAAGTCATGTCCGGTGAACTTTTGTATTGGGAAAGTCATGCCCGGTGAACTTTTGTGTTGGGAAAGTCATCTCCGGTGAACTTTTGTATTGGGAAAGTCATGCCCGGTGAACTTTTGTATTGGGAAAGTCATGCCCGGTGAACTTTTGTATTGGGAAAGTCATGCCAGGTGAACTTTTGTATTGGTGAACTTTTGTATTGGGAAAGTCATGCCCGGTGAACTTTTGTATTGGGAAAGTCATGCCCGGTGAACTTTTGTATTGGGAAAGTCATGCCCGGTGAACTTTTGTATTGGGAAAGTCATGCCCGGTGAACTTTTGTATTGGGAAAGTCATGCCCGGTGAACTTTTGTATTGGTGAACTTTTGTATTGGGAAAGTCATGCCCGGTGAACTTTTGTATTGGGAAAGTCATGCCCGGTGAACTTTTGTATTGGGAAAGTCACGCCCGGTGAACTTTTGTATTGGGAAAGTCATCTCCGGTGAACTTTTGTATTGGGAAAGTCATGCCCGGTGAACTTTTGTATTGGGAAAGTCATGCCCGGTGAACTTTTGTATTGGGAAAGTCATGCCCGGTGAACTTTTGTATTGGGAAAGTCATCTCCGGTGAACTTTAGTATTGGGAAAGTCATGCCCGGTGAACTTTTGTATTGGGAAAGTCATCTCCGGTAAACTTTTGTATTGGGAAAGTCATGCCCGGTGAACTTTTGTATTGGGAAAGTCATGCCCGGTGAACTTTTGTATTGGGAAAGTCATGCCCGGTGAACTTTTGTATTGGGAAAGTCATCTCCGGTGAACTTTTGTATTGGGAAAGTCATCTCCGGTGAACTTTTGTATTGGGAAAGTCATCTCCGGTAAACTTTTGTATTGGGAAGTCATGCCCGGTGAACTTTTGTATTGGGAAAGTCATCTCCGGTGAACTTTTGTATTGGGAAAGTTATGCCCGGTGAACTTTTGTATTGGGAAAGTCATCTCCGGTGAACTTTTGTATTGGGAAAGTCATGCCCGGTGAACTTTTGTATTGGGAAAGTCATCTCCGGTGAATTTTGTATTGGGAAAGTCATGCCCGGTGAACTTTTGTATTGGGAAAGTCATCTCCGGTGAACTTTTGTATTGGGAAAGTCATGCCCGGTGAACTTTTGTATTGGGAAAGTCTTCTCCGGTGAACTTTTGTATTGGGAAAGTCATCTCCGGTGAACTTTTCTATGGGAAAGTCATGCCCGGCGAACTTTTGTATTGGGAAAGTCATGCCCGGTGAACTTTTGTATTGGGAAAGTCATGCCCGGTGAACTTTTGTATTGGGAAAATCATGCCCGGTAAACTTTTGTATTGGGAAAATCATGCCCGGTGAACTTTTCTATGGGAAAGTCATCTCCGGTGAACTTTTGTATTGGGAAAGTCATCTCCGGTGAACTTTTGTATTGGGAAAGTCATCTCCGGTGAACTTTTCTATGGGAAAGTCATGCCCGGCGAACTTTTGTATTGGGAAAGTCATGCCCGGTGAACTTTTGTATTGGGAAAGTCATGCCCGGTAAACTTTTGTATTGGGAAAGTCATGCCCGGTGAACTTTTGTATTGGGAAAGTCATGCCCGGTGAACTTTTGTATTGGGAAAGTCATCTCCGGTGAACTTTTGTATTGGGAAAGTCATGCCCGGTGAACTTTTGTATTGGGAAAGTCATCTCCGGTGAACTTTTGTATTGGGAAAGTCATGCCCGGTGAACTTTTGTATTGGGAAAGTCATGCCCGGTGAACTTTTGTATTGGGAAAGTCATGCCCGGTGAACTTTTGTATTGGGAAAGTCAAGCCCGGTGAACTTTTGTATTGGGAAAGTCATGCCCGGTGAACTTTTGTATTGGGAAAGTCATGCCCGGTGAACTTTTGTATTGGGAAAGTCATGCCCGGTGAACTTTTGTATTGGGAAAGTCATGCCCGGTGAACTTTTGTATTGGGAAAGTCATGCCCGCTGAACTTTTGTATTGGGAAAGTCATGCCCGGTGAACTTTTGTATTGGGAAAGTCATCTCCGGTGAACTTTTGTATTGGGAAAGTCATGCCCGGTGAACTTTTGTATTGGGAAAGTCATGCCCGGTGAACTTTTGTATTGGGAAAGTCATCTCCGGTGAACTTTTGTATTGGGAAAGTCATGCCCGGTGAACTTTTGTATTGGGAAAGTCATGCCCGGTAAACTTTTGTATTGGGAAAGTCATGCCCGGTGAACTTTTGTATTGGGAAAGTCATGCCCGGTGAACTTTTATATTGGGAAAGTCATCTCCGGTGAACTTTTGTATTGGGAAAGTCATGCCCGGTGAACTTTTGTATTGGGAAAGTCATCTCCGGTAAACTTTTGTATTGGAAAAGTCATGCCCGGTGAACTTTTGTATTGGGAAAGTCATGCCCGGTGAACTTTTGTATTGGGAAAGTCATGCCCGGTGAACTTTTGTATTGGGAAAGTCATCTCCTGTGAACTTTTCTATGGGAAAAGTCATCTCCGGTGAACTTTTGTATTGGGAAAATCATCTCCGGTAAACTTTTGTATTGGGAAAGTCATGCCCGGTGAACTTTTGTATTGGGAAAGTCATCTCCGGTGAACTTTTGTATTGGGAAAGTTATGCCCGGTGAACTTTTGTATTGGGAAAGTCATCTCCGGTGAACTTTTGTATTGGGAAAGTCATGCCCGGTAAACTTTTGTATTGGGAAAGTCATCTCCGGTGAACTTTTGTATTGGGAAAGTCATGCCCGGTGAACTTTTGTATTGGGAAAGTCATCTCCGGTGAACTTTTGTATTGGGAAAGTCATGCCCGGTGAACTTTTGTATTGGGAAAGTCATCTCCGGTGAACTTTTGTATTGGGAAAGTCATCTCCGGTGAACTTTTGTATTGGGAAAGTCATGCCCGGCGAACTTTTGTATTGGGAAAGTCATGCCCGGTGAACTTTTGTATTGGGAAAGTCATGCCCGGTGAACTTTTGTATTGGGAAAGTCATGCCCGGTGAACTTTTGTATTGGGAAAGTCATGCCCGGTGAACTTTTGTATTGGGAAAGTCATGCCCGGTGAACTTTTCTATGGGAAAGTCATGCCCGGCGAACTTTTGTATTGGGAAAGTCATGCCCGGTGAACTTTTGTATTGGGAAAGTCATGCCCGGTGAACTTTTGTATTGGGAAAGTCATGCCCGGTGAACTTTTGTATTGGGAAAGTCATCTCCGGTGAACTTTTGTATTGGGAAAGTCATCTCCGGTGAACTTTTGTATTGGGAAAGTCATCTCCGGTGAACTTTTCTATGGGAAAGTCATGCCCGGTGAACTTTTGTATTGGGAAAATCATGCCCGGTGAACTTTTGTATTGGGAAAGTCATGCCCGGTGAACTTTTGTATTGGGAAAGTCATGCCCGGTGAACTTTTGTATTGGGAAAGTCATGCCCGGTGAACTTTTGTATTGGGAAAGTCATGCCCGGTGAACTTTTGTATTGGGAAAGTCATGCCCGGTGAACTTTTGTATTGGGAAAGTCATGCCCGGTGAACTTTTGTATTGGGAAAGTCATCTCCGGTGAACTTTTGTATTGGGAAAGTCATGCCCGGTGAACTTTTGTATTGGGAAAGTCATCTCCGGTGAACTTTTGTATTGGGAAAGTCATGCCCGGTGAACTTTTGTATTGGGAAAGTCATGCCCGGTGAACTTTTGTATTGGGAAAGTCATGCCCGGTGAACTTTTGTATTGGGAAAGTCATGCCCGGTGAACTTTTGTATTGGGAAAGTCATCTCCGGTGAACTTTTGTATTGGGAAAGTCATGCCCGGTGAACTTTTGTATTGGGAAAGTCATCTCCGGTAAACTTTTGTATTGGGAAAGTCATGCCCGGTGAACTTTTGTATTGGGAAAGTCATGCCCGGTGAACTTTTGTATTGGGAAAGTCATCTCCGGTGAACTTTTCTATGGGAAAAGTCATCTCCGGTGAACTTTTGTATTGGGAAAATCATCTCCGGTAAACTTTTGTATTGGGAAAGTCATGCCCGGTGAACTTTTGTATTGGGAAAGTCATCTCCGGTGAACTTTTGTATTGGGAAAGTTATGCCCGGTGAACTTTTGTATTGGGAAAGTCATGCCCGGTGAACTTTTGTATTGGGAAAGTCATCTCCGGTGAACTTTTGTATTGGGAAAGTCATGCCCGGTGAACTTTTGTATTGGGAAAGTCATGCCCGGTGAACTTTTCTATGGGAAAAGTCATCTCCGGTGAACTTTTGTATTGGGAAAGTCATGCCCGGTGAACGTTTGTATTGGGAAAGTCATGCCCGGTGAACTTTTGTATTGGGAAAGTCATGCCCGGTGAACTTTTGTATTGGGAAAGTCATCTCCGGTGAACTTTTGTATTGGGAAAGTCATGCCCGGTGAACTTTTGTATTGGGAAAGTCATCTCCGGTGAACTTTTGTATTGGGAAAGTCATGCCCGGTGATACAAAAGTTTTGTATTGGGAAAGTCATGCCCGGTGAACTTTTGTATTGGGAAAGTCATCTCCGGTGAACTTTTGTATTGGGAAAGTCATCTCCGGTGAACTTTTCTATGGGAAAGTCATGCCCGGCGAACTTTTGTATTGGGAAAGTCATCTCCGGTGAACTTTTCTATGGGAAAGTCATGCCCGGTGAACTTTTGTATTGGGAAAGTCATCTCCGGTGAACTTTTGTATTGGGAAAGTCATGCCCGGTGAACTTTTGTATTGGGAAAGTCATGCCCGGTGAACTTTTGTATTGGGAAAGTCATGCCCGGTGAACTTTTGTATTGGGAAAGTCATGCACGGTGAACTTTTGTATTGGGAAAGTCATGCCCGGTGAACTTTTGTATTGGGAAAGTCATGCCCGGTGAACTTTTGTATTGGGAAAGTCATGCCAGGTGAACTTTTGTATTGGGAAAGTCATGCCCGGTGAACTTTTGTATTGGGAAAGTCATGCCCGGTGAACTTTTCTATGGGAAAGTCATGCCCGGCGAACTTTTGTATTGGGAAAGTCATGCCCGGTGAACTTTTGTATTGGGAAAGTCATGCCCGGTGAACTTTTGTATTGGGAAAGTCATGCCCGGTGAACTTTTGTATTGGGAAAGTCATCTCCGGTGAACTTTTGTATTGGGAAAGTCATCTCCGGTGAACTTTTGTATTGGGAAAGTCATCTCCGGTGAACTTTTCTATGGGAAAGTCATGCCCGGCGAACTTTTGTATTGGGAAAGTCATGCCCGGTGAACTTTTGTATTGGGAAAGTCATGCCCGGTGAACTTTTGTATTGGGAAAGTCATGCCCGGTGAACTTTTGTATTGGGAAAGTCATGCCCGGTGAACTTTTGTATTGGGATAGTCATGCCCGGTGAACTTTTGTATTGGGAAAGTCATCTCCGGTGAACTTTTGTATTGGGAAAGTCATCTCCGGTGAACTTTCGTATTGGGAAAGTCATCTCCGGTGAACTTTTGTATTGGGAAAGTCATCTCCGGTGAACTTTTGTATTGGGAAAGTCATGCCCGGTGAACTATTGTATTGGGAAAGTCATGCCCGGTGAACTTTTGTATTGGGAAAGTCATGCCCGGTGAACTTTTGTATTGGGAAAGTCATCTCCGGTGAACTTTTGTATTGGGAAAGTCATGCCCGGTGAACTTTTGTATTGGGAAAGTCATGCCCGGTGAACTTTTGTATTGGGAAAGTCATGCCCGGTGAACTTTTGTATTGGGATAGTCATGCCCGGTGAACTTTTGTATTGGGAAAGTCATCTCCGGTGAACTTTTGTATTGGGAAAGTAATGCCCGGTGAACTTTTATATTGGGAAAGTCATCTCCGGTGAACTTTTGTATTGGGAAAGTCATGCCCGGTGAACTTTTGTATTGGGAAAGTCATGTCCGGTGAACTTTTGTATTGGGAAATTCATGCCCGGTGAACTTTTGTATTGGGAAAGTCATCTCCGGTGAACTTTTGTATTGGGAAAGTCATGCCCGGTGAACTTTTGTATTGGGAAAGTCATCTCCGGTGAACTTTTGTATTGGGAAAGTCATCTCCGGTGAACTTTTGTATTGGGAAAGTCATCTCCGGTGAACTTTTCTATGGGAAAAGTCATCTCCGGTGAACTTTTGTATTGGGAAAGTCATGCCCGGTGAACTTTTGTATTGGGAAAGTCATGCCCGGTGAACTTTTGTATTGGTAAAGTCATGCCCGGTGAACTTTTGTATTGGGAAAGTCATCTCCGGTGAAGTTTTGTATTGGGAAAGTCATGCCAGGTGAACTTTTGTATTGGAAAAGTCATCTCCGGTGAACTTTTGTATTGGGAAAGTCATGCCCGGTGAACTTTTGTATTGGGAAAGTCATGCCCGGTGAACTTTTGTATTGGGAAAGTCATGCCCGGTGAACTTTTGTATTGGGAAAGTCATGCCCGGTGAACTTTTGTATTGGGAAAGTCATGCCCGGTGAACTTTTGTATTGGGAAAGTCATGCCCGGTGAACTTTTGTATTGGGAAAGTCATGCCCGGTGAACTTTTGTATTGGGAAAGTCATGCCCGGTGAACTTTTGTATTGGGAAAGTCATCTCCGGTGAACTTTTGTATTGGGAAAGTCATGCCCGGTGAACTTTTGTATTGGGAAAGTCATCTCCGGTGAACTTTTGTATTGGGAAAGTCATGCCCGGTGAACTTTTGTATTGGGAAAGTCATGCCCGGTGAACTTTTGTATTGGGAAAGTCATGCCCATTGAACTTTTGTATTGGGAAAGTCATGCCCGGTGAACTTTTGTATTGGGAAAGTCATCTCCGGTGAACTTTTGTATTGGGAAAGTCATGCCCGGTGAACTTTTGTATTGGGAAAGTCATCTCCGGTAAACTTTTGTATTGGGAAAGTCATGCCCAGTGAACTTTTGTATTGGGAAAGTCATGCCCGGTGAACTTTTGTATTGGGAAAGTCATGCCCGGTGAACTTTTGTATTGGGAAAGTCATGCCCGGTGAACTTTTGTATTGGGAAAGTCATGCCCGGTGAACTTTTGTATTGTGAAAGTCATCTCCGGTGAACTTTTGTATTGGGAAAGTCATCTCCGGTGAACTTTTCTATGGGAAAAGTCATCTCCGGTGAACTTTTGTATTGGGAAAGTCATGCCCGGTGAACTTTTGTATTGGGAAAGTCATGCCCGGTGAACTTTTGTATTGGGAAAGTCATCTCCGGTGAACTTTTCTATGGGAAAAGTCATCTCCGGTGAACTTTTGTATTGGGAAAGTCATCTCCGGTAAACTTTTGTATTGGGAAAGTCATGCCCGGTGAACTTTTGTATTGGGAAAGTCATCTCCGGTGAACTTTTGTATTGGGAAAGTTATGCCCGGTAAACTTTTGTATTGGGAAAGTCATCTCCGGTGAACTTTTGTATTGGGAAAGTCATGCCCGGTGAACTTTTGTATTGGGAAAGTCATCTCCAGTGAACTTTTGTATTGGGAAAGTCATGCCCGGTGAACTTTTGTATTGGGAAAGTCATCTCCGGTGAACTTTTGTATTGGGAAAGTCATGCCCGGTGAACTTTTGTATTGGGAAAGTCATCTCCGGTGAACTTTTGTATTGGGAAAGTCATGCCCGGTGAACTTTTGTATTGGGAAAGTCATGCCCGGTGAACTTTTGTATTGGGAAAGTCATCTCCGGTGAACTTTTGTATTGGGAAAGTCATGCCCGGAAAGTCATGCCCGGTGAACTTTTGTATTGGGAAAGTCATCTCCGGTGAACTTTTGTATTGGGAAAGTCATGCCCGGTGAACTTTTGTATTGGGAAAGTCATGCCCGGTGAACTTTTGTATTGGGAAAGTCATGCCCGGTGAACTTTTGTATTGGGAAAGTCATGCCCGGTGAACTTTTGTATTGGGAAAGTCATGCCCGGTGAACTTTTGTATTGGGAAAGTCATGCCCGGTGAACTTTTGTATTGGGAAAGTCATGCCCGGTGAACTTTTGTATTGGGAAAGTCATGCCCGGTGAACTTTTGTATTGGGAAAGTCATGCCCGGTGAACTTTTGTATTGTGAAAGTCATCTCCGGTGAACTTTTGTATTGGGAAAGTCATGCCCGGTGAACTTTTGTATTGGGAAAGTCATCTCCGGTGAACTTTTGTATTGGGAAAGTCATGCCCGGTGAACTTTTGTATTGGGAAAGTCATGCCCGGTGAACTTTTGTATTGGGAAAGTCATGCCCGGTGAACTTTTGTATTGGGAAAGTCATGCCCGGTGAACTTTTGTATTGGGAAAGTCATGCCCGGTGAACTTTTGTATTGGGAAAGTCATCTCCGGTGAACTTTTGTATTGGGAAAGTCATGCCCGGTGAACTTTTGTATTGGGAAAGTCATGCCCGGTGAACTTTTGTATTGGGAAAGTCATGCCCGGTGAACTTTTGTATTGGGAAAGTCATGCCCGGTGAACTTTTGTATTGGGAAAGTCATGCCCGGTGAACTTTTGTATTGGGAAAGTCATGCCCGGTGAACTTTTGTATTGGGAAAGTCATGCCCGGTGAACTTTTGTATTGGGAAAGTCATCTCCGGTGAACTTTTGTATTGGGAAAGTCATGCCCGGTGAACTTTTGTATTGGGAAAGTCATCTCCGGCGAACTTTTGTATTGGGAAAGTCATTCCCGGTGAACTTTTGTATTGGGAAAGTCATGCCCGGTGAACTTTTGTATTGGGAAAGTCATGCCCGGTGAACTTTTGTATTGGGAAAGTCATGCCCGGTGAACTTTTGTATTGGGAAAGTCATGCCCGGTGAACTTTTGTATTGGGAAAGTCATCTCCGGTGAACTTTTGTATTGGGAAAGTCATGCCCGGTGAACTTTTGTATTGGGAAAGTCATCTCCGGTGAACTTTTGTATTGGAAAAGTCATGCCCGGTGAACTTTTGTATTGGGAAAGTCATCTCCGGTGAACTTTTGTATTGGGAAAGTCTTCTCCGGTGAACTTTTGTATTGGGAAAGTCATCTCCGGTGAACTTTTCTATGGGAAAAGTCATCTCCGGTGAACTTTTGTATTGGGAAAGTCATGCCCGGTGAACTTTTGTATTGGGAAAGTCATGCCCGGTGAACTTTTGTTTTGGGAAAGTCATGCCCGGTGAACTTTTGTATTGGGAAAGTCATGCCCGGTGAACTTTTGTATTGGGAAAGTCATCTCCGGTGAACTTTTGTATTGGGAAAGTCATGCCCGGTGAACTTTTGTATTGGGAAAGTCATCTCCGGTGAACTTTTGTATTGGGAAAGTCATGCCCGGTGAACTTTTGTATTGGGAAAGTCATCTCCGGTGAACTTTTGTATTGGGAAAGTCTTCTCCGGTGAACTTTTGTATTGGGAAAGTCATCTCCGGTGAACTTTTCTATGGGAAAAGTCATCTCCGGTGAACTTTTGTATTGGGAAAGTCATGCCCGGTGAACTTTTGTATTGGGAAAGTCATGCCCGGTGAACTTTTGTATTGGGAAAGTCATGCCCGGTGAACTTTTGTATTAAGAAATTCATCTCCGGTGAACTTTTGTATTGGGAAAGTCATGCCCGGTGAACTTTTGTATTGGGAAAGTCATCTCCGGTGAACTTTTGTATTGGGAAAGTCATGCCCGGTGAACTTTTGTATTGGGAAAGTCATGCCCGGTGAACTTTTGTATTGGGAAAGTCATGCCCGGTGAACTTTTGTATTGGGAAAGTCATGCCCGGTGAACTTTTGTATTGGGAAAGTCATGCCCGGTGAACTTTTGTATTGGGAAAGTCATGCCCGGTGAACTTTTGTATTGGGAAAGTCATGCCCGGTGAACTTTTGTATTGGGAAAGTCATGCCCGGTGAACTTTTGTATTGGGAAAGTCATCTCCGGTGAACTTTTGTATTGGGAAAGTCATGCCCGGTGAACTTTTGTATTGGGAAAGTCATCTCCGGTGAACTTTTGTATTGGGAAAGTCATGCCCGGTGAACTTTTGTATTGGGAAAGTCATCTCTGGTGAACTTTTGTATTGGGAAAGTCATGCCCGGTGAACTTTTCTATTGGGAAAGTCATGCCCGGTGAACTTTTGTATTGGGAAAGTCATGCCCGGTGAACTTTTGTATTGGGAAAGTCATGCCCGGTGAACTTTTGTATTGGGAAAGTCATGCCCGGTGAACTTTTGTATTGGGAAAGTCATCTCCGGTGAACTTTTGTATTGGGAAAGTCATGCCCGGTGAACTTTTGTATTGGGAAAGTCATCTCCGGTGAACTTTTGTATTGGGAAAGTCATGCCCGGTGAACTTTTGTATTGGGAAAGTCATGCCCGGTGAACTTTTGTATTGGGAAAGTCATGCCCGGTGAACTTTTGTATAGGGAAAGTCATGCCCGGTGAACTTTTGTATTGGGAAAGTCATGCCCGGTGAACTTTTGTATTGGGAAAGTCATCTCCGGTGAACTTTTGTATTGGGAAAGTCATCTCCGGTGAACTTTTGTATTGGGAAAGTCATGCCCGGTGAACTTTTGTATTGGGAAAGTCATGCCCGGTGAACTTTTGTATTGGGAAAGTCATCTCCGGTGAACTTTTGTATTGGGAAAGTCATGCCCGGTGAACTTTTGTATTGGGAAAGTCATCTCCGGTGAACTTTTGTATTGGGAAAGTCATGCCCGGTGAACTTTTGTATTGGGAAAGTCATGCCCGGTGAACTTTTGTAGTGGGAAAGTCATGCCTTGTGAACTTTTGTATTGGGAAAGTCATGCCCGGTGAACTTTTCTATGGGAAAAGTCATCTCCGGTGAACTTTTCTATGGGAAAAGTCATCTCCGCTGAACTTTTGTATTGGGAAAGTCATGCCCGGTGAACTTTTGTATTGGGAAAGTCATGCCCGGTGAACTTTTGTATTGGGAAAGTCATGCCCGGTGAACTTTTGTATTGGGAAAGTCATCTCCGGTGAACTTTTGTATTGGGAAAGTCATCTCCGGTGAACTTTTGTATTGGGAAAGTCATCTCCGGTGAACTTTTGTATTGGGAAAGTCATGCCCGGTGAACTTTTGTATTGGGAAAGTCATGCCCGGTGAACTTTTGTATTGGGAAAGTCATGCCCGGTGAACTTTTGTATTGGGAAAGTCATGCCCGTTGAACTTTTGTATTGGGAAAGTCATGCCCGGTGAACTTTTGTATTGGGAAAGTCATGCCCGGTGAACTTTTGTATTGGGAAAGTCATGCCCGGTGAACTTTTGTATTGGGAAAGTCATGCCCGGTGAACTTTTGTATTGGGAAAGTCATCTCCGGTGAACTTTTGTATTGGGAAAGTCATGCCCGGTGAACTTTTGTATTGGGAAAGTCATCTCCGGTGAACTTTTGTATTGGGAAAGTCATGCCCGGTGAACTTTTGTATTGGGAAAGTCATGCCCGGTGAACTTTTGTATTGGGAAAGTCATGCACGGTGAACTTTTGTATTGGGAAAGTCATCTCCGGTGAACTTTTGTATTGGGAAAGTCATGCCCGGTGAACTTTTGTATTGGGAAAGTCATCTCCGGTAAACTTTTGTATTGGGAAAGTCATGCCCGGTGAACTTTTGTATTGGGAAATCATGCCCTGTGAACTTTTGTATTGGGAAAGTCATGCCCGGTGAACTTTTGTATTGGGAAAGTCATGCCCGGTGAACTTTTGTATTGGGAAAGTCATGCCCGGTGAACTTTTGTATTGGGAAAGTCATCTCCGGTGAACTTTTGTATTGGGAAAGTCATCTCCGGTGAACTTTTCTATGGGAAAAGTCATCTCCGGTGAACTTTTGTATTGGGAAAGTCATGTCCGGTGAACTTTTGTATTGGGAAAGTCATGCCCGGTGAACTTTTGTATTGGAAAGTCATCTCCGGTGAACTTTTCTATGGGAAAAGTCATCTCCGGTGAACTTTTGTATTGGGAAAGTCATCTCCGGTGAACTTTTGTATTGGGAAAGTCATGCCCGGTGAACTTTTGTATTGGGAAAGTCATGCCCTGTGAACTTTTGTATTGGGAAAGTCATGCCCGGTGAACTTTTGTATTGGGAAAGTCATGCCCGTTGAACTTTTGTATTGGGAAAGTCATGCCCGGTGAACTTTTGTATTGGGAAAGTCATGCCCGGTGAACTTTTGTATTGGGAAAGTCATGCCCGGTGAACTTTTGTATTGGGAAAGTCATGCCCGGTGAACTTTTGTATTGGGAAAGTCATCTCCGGTGAACTTTTGTATTGGGAAAGTCATGCCCGGTGAACTTTTGTATTGGGAAAGTCATCTCCGGTGAACTTTTGTATTGGGAAAGTCATGCCCGGTGAACTTTTGTATTGGGAAAGTCATGCCCGGTGAACTTTTGTATTGGGAAAGTCATGCCCGGTGAACTTTTGTATTGGGAAAGTCATGCCCGGTGAACTTTTGTATTGGGAAAGTCATCTCCGGTGAACTTTTGTATTGGGAAAGTCATTCCCGGTGAACTTTTGTATTGGGAAAGTCATCTCCGGTAAACTTTTGTATTGGGAAAGTCATGCCCGGTGAACTTTTGTATTGGGAAATCATGCCCTGTGAACTTTTGTATTGGGAAAGTCATGCCCGGTGAACTTTTGTATTGGGAAAGTCATGCCCGGTGAACTTTTGTATTGGGAAAGTCATGCCCGGTGAACTTTTGTATTGGGAAAGTCATCTCCGGTGAACTTTTGTATTGGGAAAGTCATCTCCGGTGAACTTTTCTATGGGAAAAGTCATCTCCGGTGAACTTTTGTATTGGGAAAGTCATGTCCGGTGAACTTTTGTATTGGGAAAGTCATGCCCGGTGAACTTTTGTATTGGGAAAGTCATCTCCGGTGAACTTTTCTATGGGAAAAGTCATCTCCGGTGAACTTTTGTATTGGGAAAGTCATCTCCGGTAAACTTTTGTATTGGGAAAGTCATGCCCGGTGAACTTTTGTATTGGGAAAGTCATGCCCGGTGAACTTTTGTATTGGGAAAGTCATGCCCGGTGAACTTTTGTATTGGGAAAGTCATGCCCGGTGAACTTTTGTATTGGGAAAGTCATGCCCGGTGAACTTTTGTATTGGGAAAGTCATCTCCGGTGAACTTTTGTATTGGGAAAGTCATGCCCGGTGAACTTTTGTATTGGGAAAGTCATCTCCGGTGAACTTTTGTATTGGGAAAGTCATTCCCGGTGAACTTTTGTATTGGGAAAGTCATGCCCGGTGAACTTTTGTATTGGGAAAGTCATGCCCGGTGAACTTTTGTATTGGGAAAGTCATGCCCGGTGAACTTTTGTATTGGGAAAGTCATGCCCGGTGAACTTTTGTATTGGGAAAGTCATCTCCGGTGAACTTTTGTATTGGGAAAGTCATGCCCGGTGAACTTTTGTATTGGGAAAGTCATCTCCGGTGAACTTTTGTATTGGGAAAGTCATGCCCGGTGAACTTTTGTATTGGGAAAGTCATCTCCGGTGAACTTTTGTATTGGGAAAGTCTTCTCCGGTGAACTTTTGTATTGGGAAAGTCATCTCCGGTGAACTTTTCTATGGGAAAAGTCATCTCCGGTGAACTTTTGTATTGGGAAAGTCATGCCCGGTGAACTTTTGTATTGGGAAAGTCATGCCCGGTGAACTTTTGTATTGGGAAAGTCATGCCCGGTGAACTTTTGTATTGGGAAAGTCATGCCCGGTGAACTTTTGTATTGGGAAAGTCATCTCCGGTGAACTTTTGTATTGGGAAAGTCATGCCCGGTGAACTTTTGTATTGGGAAAGTCATCTCCGGTGAACTTTTGTATTGGGAAAGTCATGCCCGGTGAACTTTTGTATTGGGAAAGTCATCTCCGGTGAACTTTTGTATTGGGAAAGTCTTCTCCGGTGAACTTTTGTATTGGGAAAGTCATCTCCGGTGAACTTTTCTATGGGAAAAGTCATCTCCGGTGAACTTTTGTATTGGGAAAGTCATGCCCGGTGAACTTTTGTATTGGGAAAGTCATGCCCGGTGAACTTTTGTATTGGGAAAGTCATGCCCGGTGAACTTTTGTATTAAGAAATTCATCTCCGGTGAACTTTTGTATTGGGAAAGTCATGCCCGGTGAACTTTTGTATTGGGAAAGTCATCTCCGGTGAACTTTTGTATTGGGAAAGTCATGCCCGGTGAACTTTTGTATTGGGAAAGTCATGCCCGGTGAACTTTTGTATTGGGAAAGTCATGCCCGGTGAACTTTTGTATTGGGAAAGTCATGCCCGGTGAACTTTTGTATTGGGAAAGTCATGCCCGGTGAACTTTTGTATTGGGAAAGTCATGCCCGGTGAACTTTTGTATTGGGAAAGTCATGCCCGGTGAACTTTTGTATTGGGAAAGTCATGCCCGGTGAACTTTTGTATTGGGAAAGTTATCTCCGGTGAACTTTTGTATTGGGAAAGTCATGCCCGGTGAACTTTTGTATTGGGAAAGTCATCTCCGGTGAACTTTTGTATTGGGAAAGTCATGCCCGGTGAACTTTTGTATTGGGAAAGTCATCTCCGGTGAACTTTTGTATTGGGAAAGTCATGCCCGGTGAACTTTTCTATTGGGAAAGTCATGCCCGGTGAACTTTTGTATTGGGAAAGTCATGCCCGGTGAACTTTTGTATTGGGAAAGCCATGCCCGGTGAACTTTTGTATTGGGAAAGTCATGCCCGGTGAACTTTTGTATTGGGAAAGTCATCTCCGGTGAACTTTTGTATTGGGAAAGTCATGCCCGGTGAACTTTTGTATTGGGAAAGTCATCTCCGGTGAACTTTTGTATTGGGAAAGTCATGCCCGGTGAACTTTTGTATTGGGAAAGTCATGCCCGGTGAACTGTTGTATTGGGAAAGTCATGCCCGGTGAACTTTTGTATAGGGAAAGTCATGCCCGGTGAACTTTTGTATTGGGAAAGTCATGCCCGGTGAACTTTTGTATTGGGAAAGTCATCTCCGGTGAACTTTTGTATTGGGAAAGTCATCTCCGGTGAACTTTTGTATTGGGAAAGTCATGCCCGGTGAACTTTTGTATTGGGAAAGTCATGCCCGGTGAACTTTTGTATTGGGAAAGTCATCTCCGGTGAACTTTTGTATTGGGAAAGTCATGCCCGGTGAACTTTTGTATTGGGAAAGTCATCTCCGGTGAACTTTTGTATTGGGAAAGTCATGCCCGGTGAACTTTTGTATTGGGAAAGTCATCTCCGGTGAACTTTTGTATTGGGAAAGTCATCTCCGGTGAACTTTTGTATTGGGAAAGTCATCTCCGGTGAACTTTTCTATGGGAAAAGTCATCTCCGGTGAACTTTTCTATAGGAAAAGTCATCTCCGCTGAACTTTTGTATTGGGAAAGTCATGCCCGGTGAACTTTTGTATTGGGAAAGTCATGCCCGGTGAACTTTTGTATTGGGAAAGTCATGCCCGGTGAACTTTTGTATTGGGAAAGTCATCTCCGGTGAACTTTTGTATTGGGAAAGTCATGCCCGGTGAACTTTTGTATTGGGAAAGTCATCTCCGGTGAACTTTTGTATTGGGAAAGTCATGCCCGGTGAACTTTTGTATTGGGAAAGTCATGCCCGGTGAACTTTTGTATTGGGAAAGTCATGCCCGGTGAACTTTTGTATTGGGAAAGTCATGCCCGTTGAACTTTTGTATTGGGAAAGTCATGCCCGGTGAACTTTTGTATTGGGAAAGTCATGCCCGGTGAACTTTTGTATTGGGAAAGTCATGCCCGGTGAACTTTTGTATTGGGAAAGTCATGCCCGGTGAACTTTTGTATTGGGAAAGTCATCTCCGGTGAACTTTTGTATTGGGAAAGTCATGCCCGGTGAACTTTTGTATTGGGAAAGTCATCTCCGGTGAACTTTTGTATTGGGAAAGTCATGCCCGGTGAACTTTTGTATTGGGAAAGTCATGCCCGGTGAACTTTTGTATTGGGAAAGTCATGCCCGGTGAACTTTTGTATTGGGAAAGTCATGCCCGGTGAACTTTTGTATTGGGAAAGTCATCTCCGGTGAACTTTTGTATTGGGAAAGTCATGCCCGGTGAACTTTTGTATTGGGAAAGTCATCTCCGGTAAACTTTTGTATTGGGAAAGTCATGCCCGGTGAACTTTTGTATTGGGAAATCATGCCCTGTGAACTTTTGTATTGGGAAAGTCATGCCCGGTGAACTTTTGTATTGGGAAAGTCATGCCCGGTGAACTTTTGTATTGGGAAAGTCATGCCCGGTGAACTTTTGTATTGGGAAAGTCATCTCCGGTGAACTTTTGTATTGGGAAAGTCATCTCCGGTGAACTTTTCTATGGGAAAAGTCATCTCCGGTGAACTTTTGTATTGGGAAAGTCATGTCCGGTGAACTTTTGTATTGGGAAAGTCATGCCCGGTGAACTTTTGTATTGGGAAAGTCATCTCCGGTGAACTTTTCTATGGGAAAAGTCATCTCCGGTGAACTTTTGTATTGGGAAAGTCATCTCCGGTAAACTTTTGTATTGGGAAAGTCATGCCCGGTGAACTTTTGTATTGGGAAAGTCATTTCCGGTGAACTTTTGTATTGGGAAAGTTATGCCCGGTGAACTTTTGTATTGGGAAAGTCATCTCCGGTGAACTTTTGTATTGGGAAAGTCATGCCCGGTGAACTTTTGTATTGGGAAAGTCATCTCCGGTGAACTTTTGTATTGGGAAAGTCATGCCCGGTGAACTTTTGTATTGGGAAAGTCATCTCCGGTGAACTTTTGTATTGGGAAAGTCATGCCCGGTGAACTTTTGTATTGGGAAAGTCATCTCCGGTGAACTTTTGTATTGGGAAAGTCATCTCCAGTGAACTTTTGTATTGGGAAAGTCATGCCCGGTGAACTTTTGTATTGGGAAAGTCATGCCCGGTGAACTTTTGTATTGGGAAAGTCATCTCCGGTGAACTTTTGTATTGGGAAAGTCATGCCCGGTGAACTTTTGTATTGGGAAAGTCATGCCCGGTGAACTTTTGTATTGGGAAAGTCATGCCCGGTGAACTTTTGTATTGGGAAAGTCATCTCCGGTGAACTTTTGTATTGGGAAAGTCATCTCCGGTGAACTTTTGTATTGGGCAAGTCATCTCCGGTGAACTTTTGTATTGGGAAAGTCATCTCCGGTGAACTTTTGTATTGGGAAAGTCATGCCCGTTGAACTTTTGTATTGGGAAAGTCATGCCCGGTGAACTTTTGCATTGGGAAAGTCATCTCCGGTGAACTTTTGTATTGGGAAAGTCATGCCCGGTGAACTTTTGTATTGGGAAAGTCATGCCCGGTGAACTTTTGTATTGGGAAAGTCATGCCCGGTGAATTTTTGTATTGGGAAAGTCATGCCCGGTGAACTTTTGTATTGGGAAAGTCATCTCCGGTGAACTTTTGTATTGGGAAAGTTATGCCCGGTTAACTTTTGTATTGGGAAAGTCATGCCCGGTGAACTTTTGTATTGGGAAAGTCATCTCCGGTGAACTTTTGTATTGGGAAAGTCATGCCCGGTGAACTTTTGTATTGGGAAAGTCATGCCCGGTGAACTTTTGTATTGGGAAAGTCATGCCCGGTGAACTTTTGTATTGGGAAAGTCATGCCCGGTGAACTTTTGTATTGGGAAGTCATGCCCGGTGAACTTTTGTATTGGGAAAATCATGCCCGGTGAACTTTTGTATTGGGAAAGTCATGCCCGGTGAACTTTTGTATTGGGAAAGTCATCTCCGGTGAACTTTTGTATTGGGAAAGTCATGCCCGGTGAACTTTTGTATTGGGAAAGTCATGCCCGGTGAACTTTTGTATTGGGAAAGTCATGCCCGGTGAACTTTTGTATTGGGAAAGTCATGCCCGGTGAACTTTTGTATTGCGAAAGTCATCTCCGGTGAACTTTTGTATTGGGAAAGTCATGCCCGGTGAACTTTTGTATTGGAAAAGTCATGCCCGGTGAACTTTTGTATTGGGAAAGTCATCTCCGGTGAACTTTTGTATTGGGAAAGTCATGCCCGGTGAACTTTTGTATTGGGAAAGTCATCTCCGGTGAACTTTTGTATTGGGAAAGTCATCTACGGTGAACTTTTGTATTGGGAAAGTCATCCCGGTGAACTTCTCTATGGGAAAGTCATGCCCGGTGAACTTTTGTATTGGGAAAGTCATGCCCGGTGAACTTTTGTATTGGGAAAGTCATGCCCGGTGAACTTTTGTATTGGGAAAGTCATGCCCGGTGAACTTTTGTATTGGGAAAGTCATGCCCGGTGAACTTTTGTATTGGGAAAGTCATCTCCGGTGAACTTTTGTATTGGGAAAGTCATGCCCGGTGAACTTTTGTATTGGGAAAGTCATGCCCGGTGAACTTTTGTATTGGGAAAGTCATCTCCGGTGAACTTTTGTATTGGGAAAGTCATGCCCGGTGAACTTTTGTATTGGGAAAGTCATCTCCGGTGAACTTTTGTATTGGGAAAGTCATGCCCGGTGAACTTTTGTATTGGGAAAGTCATGCCCGGTGAACTTTTGTATTGGGAAAGTCATGCCCGGTGAACTTTTGTATTGGGAAAGTCATGCCCGGTGAACTTTTGTATTGGGAAAGTCATGCCCGGTGAACTTTTGTATTGGAAAAGTCATGCCCGGTTATCTTTTGTATTGGGAAAGTCATCTCCGGTGAACTTTTGTATTGGGAAAGTCATGCCCGGTGAACTTTTGTATTGGGTGAACTTTTGTATTGGGAAAGTCATGCCCGGTGAACTTTTGTATTGGGAAAGTCATCTCCGGTGAACTTTTGTATTGGGAAAGTCATCTCCGGTGAACTTTTGTATTGGGAAAGTCATGCCCGGTGAACTTTTGTATTGGGAAAGTCATGCCCGGTGAACTTTTGTATTGGGAAAGTCATCTCCGGTGAACTTTTGTATTGGGAAAGTCATGCCCGGTGAACTTTTGTATTGGGAAAGTCATGCCCGGTGAACTTTTGTATTGGGAAAGTCATGCCCGGTGAACTTTTGTATTGGGAAAGTCATGCCCGGTGAACTTTTGTATTGGGAAAGTCATGCCCGGTGAACTTTTGTATTGGGAAAGTCATGCCCGGTGAACTTTTGTATTGGGAAAGTCATGCCCGGTGAACTTTTGTATTGGGAAAGTCATGTCCGGTGAACTTTTGTATTGGGAAAGTCATGCCCGGTGAACTTTTGTATTGGGAAAGTCATCTCCGGTGAACTTTTGTATTGGGAAAGTCATGCCCGGTGAACTTTTGTATTGGGAAAGTCATCTCCGGTGAACTTTTGTATTGGGAAAGTCATGCCCGGTGAACTTTTGTATTGGGAAAGTCATGCCCGGTGAACTTTTGTATTGGGAAAGTCATGCCCGGTGAACTTTTGTATTGGGAAAGTCATGCCCGGTGAACTTTTGTATTGGGAAAGTCATCTCCGGTGAACTTATGTATTGGGAAAGTCATGCCCGGTGAACTTTTGTATTGGGAAAGTCATGCCCAGTGAACTTTTGTATTGGGAAAGTCATCTCCGGTGAACTTTTGTATTGGGAAAGTCATGCCCGGTGAACTTTTGTATTGGGAAAGTCATGCCCGGTGAACTTTTGTATTGGGAAAGTCATGCCCGGTGAACTTTTGTATTGGGAAAGTCATGCCCGGTGAACTTTTGTATTGGGAAAGTCATCTCCGGTGAACTTTTGTATTGGGAAAGTCATGCCCGGTGAACTTTTGTATTGGGAAAGTCATGCCCGGTGAACTTTTGTATTGGGAAAGTCATGCCCAGTGAACTTTTGTATTGGGAAAGTCATGCCCGGTGAACTTTTGTATTGGGAAAGTCATGCCCGGTGAACTTTTGTATTGGGAAAGTCATGCCCGGTGAACTTTTGTATTGGGAAAGTCATGCCCGGTGAACTTTTGTATTGGGAAAGTCATGCCCGGTGAAATTTTGTATTGGGAAAGTCATGCCCGGTGAACTTTTGTATTGGGAAAGTTATGCCCGGTGAACTTTTGTATTGGGAAAGTCATGCCCGGTGAACTTTTGTATTGGGAAAGTCATGCCCGGTGAACTTTTGTATTGGGAAAGTCATGCCCGGTGAACTTTTGTATTGGGAAAGTCATGCCCGGTGAACTTTTGTATTGGGAAAGTCATCTCCGGTGAACTTTTGTATTGGGAAAGTCATGCCCGGTGAACTTTTGTATTGGGAAAGTCATCTCCGGTGAACTTTTGTATTGGGAAAGTCATGCCCGGTGAACTTTTGTATTGGGAAAGTCATGCCCGGTGAACTTTTGTATTGGGAAAGTCATGCCCGGTGAACTTTTGTATTGGGAAAGTCATGCCCGGTGAACTTTTGTATTGGGAAAGTCATCTCCGGTGAACTTTTGTATTGGGAAAGTCATGCCCGGTGAACTTTTGTATTGGGAAAGTCATGCCCGGTGAACTTTTGTATTGGGAAAGTCATCTCCGGTGAACTTTTGTATTGGGAAAGTCATGCCCGGTGAACTTTTGTATTGGGAAAGTCATGCCCGGTGAACTTTTGTATTGGGAAAGTCATGCCCGGTGAACTTTTGTATTGGGAAAGTCATCTCCGGTGAACTTTTGTATTGGGAAAGTCATGCCCGGTGAACTTTTGTATTGGGAAAGTCATGCCCGGTGAACTTTTGTATTGGGAAAGTCATGCCCGGTGAACTCTTGTATTGGGAAAGTCATGCCCGGTGAACTTTTGTATTGGGAAAGTCATGCCCGGTGAACTTTTGTATTGGGAAAGTCATGCCCGGTGAACTTTTGTATTGGGAAAGTCATCTCCGGTGAACTTTTGTATTGGGAAAGTCATCTCCGGTGAACTTTTGTATTGGGAAAGTCATGCCCGGTGAACTTTTGTATAGGGAAAGTCATGCCCGGTGAACTTTTGTATTGGGAAAGTCATGCCCGGTGAACTTTTGTATTGGGAAAGTCATGCCCGGTAAACTTTTGTATTGGGAAAGTCATGCCCGGTGAACTTTTGTATTGGGAAAGTCATGCCCGGTGAACTTTTGTATTGGGAAAGTCATGCCCGGTGAACTTTTGTATTGGGAAAGTCATGCCCGGTGAACTTTTGTATTGGGAAAGTCATGCCCGGTGAACTTTTGTATTGGGAAAGTCATCTCCGGTGAACTTTTGTATTGGGAAAATCATCTCCGGTGAACTTTTGTATTGGGAAAGTCATCTCCGGTGAACTTTTCTATGGGAAAAGTCATCTCCGGTGAACTTTTGTATTGGGAAAGTCATCTCCAGTGAACTTTTGTATTGGGAAAGTCATCTCCGGTGAACTTTTGTATTGGGAAAGTCATGCCCGGTGAACTTTTGTATTGGGAAAGTCATGCCCGGTGAACTTTTGTATTGGGAAAGTCATCCCCGGTGAACTTTTGTATTGGGAAAGTCATGCCCGGTGAACTTTTGTATTGGGAAAGTCATGCCCGGTGAACTTTTGTATTGGGAAAGTCATGCCCGGTGAACTTTTGTATTGGGAAAGTCATGCCCGGTGAACTTTTGTATTGGGAAAGTCATGCCCGGTGAACTTTTGTATTGAGAAAGTCATCTCCGGTGAACTTTTGTATTGGGAAAGTCATGCCCGGTGAACTTTTGTATTGGGAAAGTCATGCCCGGTGAACTTTTGTATTGGGAAAGTCATGCCCGGTGAACTTTTGTATTGGGAAAGTCATGCCCAGTGAACTTTTGTATTGGCAAAGTCATCTCCGGTGAACTTTTGTATTGGGAAAGTCATGCCCGGTGAACTTTTGTATTGGGAAAGTCATGCCCGGTGAACTTTTGTATTGGGAAAGTCATGCCCGGTGAACTTTTGTATTGGGAAAGTCATGCCCGGTGAACTTTTGTATTGGGAAAGTCATCTCCGGTGAACTTTTGTATTGGGAAAGTCATGCCCGGTGAACTTTTGTATTGGGAAAGTCATGCCCGGTGAACTTTTGTATTGGGAAAGTCATGCCCGGTGAACTCTTGTATTGGGAAAGTCATGCCCGGTGAACTTTTGTATTGGGAAAGTCATGCCCGGTGAACTTTTGTATTGGGAAAGTCATGCCCGGTGAACTTTTGTATTGGGAAAGTCATCTCCGGTGAACTTTTGTATTGGGAAAGTCATCTCCGGTGAACTTTTGTATTGGGAAAGTCATGCCCGGTGAACTTTTGTATAGGGAAAGTCATGCCCGGTGAACTTTTGTATTGGGAAAGTCATGCCCGGTGAACTTTTGTATTGGGAAAGTCATGCCCGGTGAACTTTTGTATTGGGAAAGTCATGCCCGGTGAGCTTTTGTATTGGGAAAGTCATGCCCGGTGAACTTTTGTATTGGGAAAGTCATGCCCGGTGAACTTTTGTATTGGGAAAGTCATGCCCGGTGAACTTTTGTATTGGGAAAGTCATGCCCGGTGAACTTTTGTATTGGGAAAGTCATCTCCGGTGAACTTTTGTATTGGGAAAATCATCTCCGGTGAACTTTTGTATTGGGAAAGTCATCTCCGGTGAACTTTTCTATGGGAAAAGTCATCTCCGGTGAACTTTTGTATTGGGAAAGTCATCTCCAGTGAACTTTTGTATTGGGAAAGTCATCTCCGGTGAACTTTTGTATTGGGAAAGTCATGCCCGGTGAACTTTTGTATTGGGAAAGTCATGCCCGGTGAACTTTTGTATTGGGAAATTCATCCCCGGTGAACTTTTGTATTGGGAAAGTCATGCCCGGTGAACTTTTGTATTGGGAAAGTCATGCCCGGTGAACTTTTGTATTGGGAAAGTCATGCCCGGTGAACTTTTGTATTGGGAAAGTCATGCCCGGTGAACTTTTGTATTGGGAAAGTCATGCCCGGTGAACTTTTGTATTGGGAAAGTCATCTCCGGTGAACTTTTGTATTGGGAAAGTCATGCCCGGTGAACTTTTGTATTGGGAAAGTCATGCCCGTTGAACTTTTGTATTGGGAAAGTCATCTCCGGTGAACTTTTGTATTGGGAAAGTCATCTCCGGTGAACTTTTGTATTGGGAAAGTCATCTCCGGTGAACTTTTGTATTGGGAAAGTCATCTCCGGTGAACTTTTCTATGGGAAAAGTCATCTCCGGTGAACTTTTGTATTGGGAAAGTCATGCCCAGTGAACTTTTGTATTGGGAAAGTCATCTCCGGTGAACTTTTGTATTGGGAAAGTCATCTCCGGTGAACTTTTGTATTGGGAAAGTCATGCCCGGTGAACTTTTGTATTGGGAAAGTCATGCCCGGTGAACTTTTGTATTGGGAAAGTCATCTCCGGTGAACTTTTGTATTGGGAAAGTCATGCCCGGTGAACTTTTGTATTGGGAAAGTCATGCCCGGTGAACTTTTGTATTGGGAAAGTCATGCCCGGTGAACTTTTGTATTGGGAAAGTCATGCCCGGTGAACTTTTGTATTGGGAAAGTCATCTCCGGTGAACTTTTGTATTGGGAAAGTCATGCCCGGTGAACTTTTGTATTGGGAAAGTCATGCCCGGTGAACGTTTGTATTGGGAAAGTCATCTCCGGTGAACTTTTGTATTGGGAAAGTCATGACCGGTGAACTTTTGTATTGGGAAAGTCATGCCCGGTGAACTTTTGTATTGGGAAAATCATGCCCGGTGAACTTTTGTATTGGGAAAGTCATGCCCGGTGAACTTTTGTATAGGGAAAGTCATGCCCGGTGAACTTTTGTATTGGGAAAGTCATGCCCGGTGAACTTTTGTATTGGGAAAGTCATGCCCGGTGAACTTTTGTATTGGGAAAGTCGTGCCCGGTGAACTTTTGTATTGGGAAAGTCATCTCCGGTGAACTTTTGTATTGGGAAAGTCATGCCCGGTGAACTTTTGTATTGGGAAAGTCATCTCCGGTGAACTTTTGTATTGGGAAAGTCATGCCCGGTGAACTTTTGTATTGGGAAAGTCATGCCCGGTGAACTTTTGTATTGGGAAAGTCATCTCCGGTGAACTTTTGTATTGGGAAAGTCATATCCGGTGAACTTTTGTATTGGGAAAGTCATGCCCGGTGAACTTTTGTATTGGGAAAGTCATGCCCGGTGAACTTTTGTATTGGGAAAGTCGTGCCCGGTGAACTTTTGTATTGGGAAAGTCATGCCCGGTGAACTTTTGTATTGGGAAAGTCATGCCCGGTGAACTTTTGTATTGGGAAAGTCATCTCCGGTGAACTTTTGTATTGGGAAAGTCATCTCCGGTGAACTTTTGTATTGGGAAAGTCATGCCCGGTGAACTTTTGTATTGGGAAAGTCATGCCCGGTGAACTTTTGTATTGGGAAAGTCATGCCCGGTGAACTTTTGTATTGGGAAAGTCATGCCCGGTGAACTTTTGTATTGGGAAAGTCATGCCCGGTGAACTTTTGTATTGGGAAAGTCATGCCCGGTGAACTTTTGTATTGGGAAAGTCATGCCCGGTGAACTTTTCTATGGGAAAAGTCATCTCCGGTGAACTTTTGTATTTGGAAAGTCATCTCCGGTGAACTTTTGTATTGGGAAAGTCATGCCCGGTGAACTATTGTATTGGGAAAGTCATGCCCGGTGAACTTTTGTATTGGGAAAGTCATCTCCGGTGAACTTTTGTATTGGGAAAGTCATGCCCGGTGAACTTTTGTATTGGGAAAGTCATGCCCGGTGAACTTTTGTATTGGGAAAGTCATCTCCGGTGAACTTTTGTATTGGGAAAGTCATGCCCGGTGAACTTTTGTATTGGGAAAGTCATGCCCGGTGAACTTTTGTATTGGGAAAGTCATGCCCGGTGAACTTTTGTATTGGGAAAGTCATCTCCGGTGAACTTTTGTATTGGGAAAGTCATCTCCGGTGAACTTTTGTATTGGGAAAGTCATGCCCGGTGAACTTTTGTATTGGGAAAGTCATGCCCGGTGAACTTTTCTATGGGAAAAGTCATCTCCGGTGAACTTTTGTATTGGGAAAGTCATCTCCGGTGAACTTTTGTATTGGGAAAGTCATCCCCGGTGAACTTTTGTATTGGGAAAGTCATGCCCGGTGAACTTTTGTATTGGGAAAGTCATCTCCGGTGAACTTTTGTATTGGGAAAGTCATGCCCGGTGAACTTTTGTATTGGGAAAGTCATCTCCGGTGAACTTTTGTATTGGGAAAGTCATCTCCGGTGAACTTTTGTATTGGGAAAGTCATGCCCGGTGAACTTTTGTATTGGGAAAGTCATGCCCGGTGAACTTTTGTATTGGGAAAGTCATCTCCGGTGAACTTTTGTATTGGGAAAGTCATGCCCGGTGAACTTTTGTATTGGGAAAGTCATGCCCGGTGAACTTTTGTATTGGGAAAGTCATGCCCGGTGAACTTTTGTATTGGGAAAGTCATGCCCGGTGAACTTTTGTATTGGGAAAGTCATACCCGGTGAACTTTTGTATTGGGAAAGTCATGCCCGGTGAAGTTTTGTATTGGGAAAGTCATCTCCGGTGAACTTTTGTATTGGGAAAGTCATGCCCGGTGAACTTTTGTATTGGGAAAGTCATGCCCGGTGAACTTTTGTATTGGGAAAGTCATCTCCGGTGAACTTTTGTATTGGGAAAGTCATGCCCGGTGAACTTTTGTATTGGGAAAGTCATGCCCGGTGAACTTTTGTATTGGGAAAGTCATGCCCGGTGAACTTTTGTATTGGGAAAGTCATGCCCGGTGAACTTTTGTATTGGGAAAGTCATCTCCGTTGAACTTTTGTATTGGGAAAGTCATGCCCGGTGAACTTTTGTATTGGGAAAGTCATGCCCAGTGAACTTTTGTATTGGGAAAGTCATCTCCGGTGAACTTTTGTATTGGGAAAGTCATGCCCGGTGAACTTTTGTATTGGGAAAGTCATGCCCGGTGAACTTTTGTATTGGGAAAGTCATGCCCGGTGAACTTTTGTATTGGGAAAGTCATGCCCGGTGAACTTTTGTATTGGGAAAGTCATGCCCGGTGAACTTTTGTATTGGGAAAGTCATCTCCGGTGAACATTTGTATTGGGAAAGTCATGCCCGGTGAACTTTTGTATTGGGAAAGTCATGCCCGGTGAACTTTTGTATTGGGAAAGTCATCTCCGGTGAACTTTTGTATTGGGAAAGTCATGCCCGGTGAACTTTTGTATTGGGAAAGTCATGCCCGGTGAACTTTTGTATTGGGAAAGTCATGCCCGGTGAACTTTTGTATTGGGAAAGTCATGCCCGGTGAACTTTTGTATTGGGAAAGTCATCTCCGGTGAACTTTTGTATTGGGAAAGTCATGCCCGGTGAACTTTTGTATTGGGAAAGTCATGCCCGGTGAACTTTTGTATTGGGAAAGTCATGCCCGGTGAACTTTTGTATTGGGAAAGTCATGCCCGGTGAACTTTTATATTGGGAAAGTCATCTCCGGTGAACTTTTGTATTGGGAAAGTCATGCCCGGTGAACTTTTGTATTGGGAAAGTCATGCCCGGTGAACTTTTGTATTGGGAAAGTCATGCCCGGTGAACTTTTGTATTGAGAAAGTTATGCCCGGTGAACTTTTGTATTGGGAAAGTCATCTCCGGTGAACTTTTGTATTGGGAAAGTCATCTCCGGTGAACTTTTGTATTGGGAAAGTCATGCCCGGTGAACTTTTGTATTGGGAAAGTCATGCCCGGTGAACTTTTGTATTGGGAAAGTCATGCCCGGTGAACTTTTGTATTGGGAAAGTCATCTCCGGTGAACTTTTGTATTGGGAAAGTCATGCCCGGTGAACTTTTGTATTGGGAAAGTCATGCCCGGTGAACTTTTGTATTGGGAAAGTCATCTCCGGTGAACTTTTGTATTGGGAAAGTCATGCCCGGTGAACTTTTGTATTGGGAAAGTCATGCCCGGTGAACTTTTGTATTGGGAAAGTCATCTCCGGTGAACTTTTGTATTGGGAAATTCATGTCCGGTGAACTTTTGTATTGGGAAAGTCATGCCCGGTGAGCTTTTGTATTGGGAAAGTCATGCCCGGTGAACTTTTGTATTGGGAAAGTCATCTCCGGTGAACTTTTGTATTGGGAAAGTCATGCCCGGTGAACTTTTGTATTGGGAAAGTCATGTCCGGTGAACTTTTGTATTGGGAAAGTCATGCCCGGTGAACTTTTGTATTGGGAAAGTCATCTCCGGTGAACTTTTGTATTGGGAAAGTCATGCCCGGTGAACTTTTGTATTGGGAAAGTCATGCCCGGTGAACTTTTGTATTGGGAAAGTCATGCCCGGTGAACTTTTGTATTGGGAAAGTCATGCCCGGTGAACTTTTGTATTGGGAAAGTCATGCCCGGTGAACTTTTGTATTGGGAAAGTCATGCCCGGTGAACTTTTGTATTGGGAAAGTCATGCCCGGTGAACTTTTGTATTGGGAAAGTCATGCCCGGTGAACTTTTCTATGGGAAAAGACATCTCCGGTGAACTTTTGTATTGGGAAAGTCATCTCCGGTGAACTTTTGTATTGGGAAAGTCATGCCCGGTGAACTTTTGTATTGGGAAAGTCATCTCCGGTGAACTTTTCTATGGGAAAAGTCATCTCCGGTGAACTTTTGTATTGGGAAAGTCATCTCCGGTGAACTTTTGTAATGGGAAAGTCATGCCCGGTGAACTTTTGTATTGGGAAAGTCATCTCCGGTGAACTTTTGTATTGGGAAAGTCATGCCCGGTGAACTTTTGTATTGGGAAAATCATCTCCGGTGAACTTTTCTATGGGAAAAGTCCTCTCCGGTGAACTTTTGTATTGGGAAAGTCATCTCCGGTGAACTTTTGTATTGGGAAAGTCATGCCCGGTGAACTTTTGTATTGGGAAAGTCATGCCCGGTGAACTTTTGTATTGGGAAAGTCATGCCCGGTGAACTTTTGTATTGGGAAAATCATCTCCGGTGAACTTTTGTATTGGGAAAGTCATGCCCGGTGAACTTTTGTATTGGGAAAGTCATGCCCGGTGAACTTTTGTATTGGGAAAGTCATGCCCAGTGAACTTTTGTATTGGGAAAGTCATGCCCGGTGAACTTTTGTATTGGGAAAGTCATGCCCGGTGAACTTTTGTATTGGGAAAGTCATGCCCGGTGAACTTTTGTATTGGGAAAGTCATGCCCGGTGAACTTTTGTATTGGGAAAGTCATGCCCGGTGAACTTTTGTATTGGGAAAATCATCTCCGGTGAACTTTTGTATTGGGAAAGTCATGCCCGGTGAACTTTTGTATTGGGAAAGTCATGCCCGGTGAACTTTTGTATTGGGAAAGTCATGCCCGGTGAACTTTTGTATTGGGAAAGTCATGCCCGGTGAACTTTTGTATTGGGAAAGTCATGCCCGGTGAATTTTGTATTGGGAAAGTCATGCCCGGTGAACTTTTCTATGGGAAAAGACATCTCCGGTGAACTTTTGTATTGGGAAAGTCATCTCCGGTGAACTTTTGTATTGGGAAAGTCATGCCCGGTGAACTTGTGTATTGGGAAAGTCATCTCCGGTGAACTTTTGTATTGGGAAAGTCATCTCCGGTGAACTTTTGTAATGGGAAAGTCATGCCCGGTGAACTTTTGTATTGGGAAAGTCATCTCCGGTGAACTTTTGTATTGGGAAAGTCATGCCCGGTGAACTTTTGTATTGGGAAAATCATCTCCGGTGAACTTTTCTATGGGAAAAGTCATCTCCGGTGAACTTTTGTATTGGGAAAGTCATCTCCGGTGAACTTTTGTATTGGGAAAGTCATGCCCGGGGAACTTTTGTATTGGGAAAGTCATGCCCGGTGAACTTTTGTATTGGGAAAGTCATGCCCGGTGAACTTTTGTATTGGGAAAGTCATGCCCGGTGAACTTTTGTATTGGGAAAGTCATCTCCGGTGAACTTTTCTATGGGAAAAGTCATCTCCGGTGAACTTTTGAATTGGGAAAGTCATGCCCGGTGAACTTTTGTATTGGGAAAGTCATGCCCGGTGAACTTTTCTATGGGAAAAGTCATCTCCGGTGAACTTTTGTATTGGGAAAGTCATCTCCGGTGAACTTTTGTATTGGGAAAGTCATGTCCGGTGATCTTTTGTATTGGGAAAGTCATGCCCGGTGAACTTTTGTATTGGGAAAGTCATCTCCGGTGAACTTTTGTATTGGGAAAGTCATCTCCGGTGAACTTTTGTATTGGGAAAGTCATGCCCGGTGAACTTTTGTATTGGGAAAGTCATGCCCGGTGAACTTTTGTATTGGGAAAGTCATGCCCGGTGAACTTTTGTATTGGGAAAGTCATCTCCGGTGAACTTTTGTATTGGGAAAGTCATGCCCGGTGAACTTTTGTATTGGGAAAGTCATGTCCGGTGAACTTTTGTATTGGGAAAGTCATGCCCGGTGAACTTTTGTATTGGGAAAGTCATGCCCGGTGAACTTTTGTATTGGGAAAGTCATCTCCGGTGAACTTTTGTATTGGGAAAGTCATGCCCGGTGAACTTTTGTATTGGGAAAGTCATCTCCGGTGAACTTTTGTATTGGGAAAGTCATCTCCGGTGAACTTTTGTATTGGGAAAGTCATGCCCGGTGAACTTTTGTATTGGGAAAGTCATGCCCGGTGAACTTTTGTATTGGGAAAGTCATCTCCGGTGAACTTTTATATTGGGAAAGTCATGCCCGGTGAACTTTTGTATTGGGAAAGTCATGTCCGGTGAACTTTTGTATTGGGAAAGTCATGCCCGGTGAACTTTTGTATTGGGAAAGTCATCTCCGGTGAACTTTTGTATTGGGAAAGTCATGCCCGGTGAACTTTTGTATTGGGAAAGTCATGCCCGGTGAACTTTTGTATTGGGAAAGTCATGCCCGGTGAACTTTTGTATTGGGAAAGTCATGCCCGGTGAACTTTTGTATTGGGAAAGTCATGCCCGGTGAACTTTTGTATTGGGAAAGTCATGCCCGGTGAACTTTTGTATTGGGAAAGTCATGCCCGGTGAACTTTTGTATTGGGAAAGTCATGCCCGGTGAACTTTTGTATTGGGAAAGTCATCTCCGGTGAACTTTTGTATTGGGAAAGTCATGCCCGGTGAACTTTTGTATTGGGAAAGTCATGACCGGTGAACTTTTGTATTGGGAAAGTCATGCCCGGTGAACTTTTGTATTGGGAAAGTCATCTCCGGTGAACTTTTGTATTGGGAAAGTCATGCCCGATGAACTTTTGTATTGGGAAAGTCATCTCCGGTGAACTTTTCTATGGGAAAAGTCATCTCCGGTGAACTTTTGTATTGGGAAAGTCATGCCCGGTGAACTTTTGTATTGGGAAAGTCATGCCCGGTGAACTTTTGTATTGGGAAAGTCATGCCCGGTGAACTTTTGTATTGGGAAAGTCATGCCCGGTGAACTTTTGTATTGGGAAAGTCATGCCCGGTGAACTTTTGTATTGGGAAAGTCATGCCCGGTGAACTTTTGTATTGGGAAAATCATGCCCGGTGAACTTTTGTATTGGGAAAGTCATGCCCGGTGAACTTTTGTATTGGGAAAGTCATCTCCGGTGAACTTTTCTATGGGAAAAGTCATCTCCGGTGAACTTTTGTATTGGGAAAGTCATGCCCGGTGAACTTTTGTATTGGGAAAGTCATCTCCGGTGAACTTTTCTATGGGAAAAGTCATCTCCGGTGCACTTTTGTATTGGGAAAGTCATCTCCGGTGAACTTTTGTATTGGGAAAGTCATCTACGGTGAACTTTTGTATTGGGAAAGTCATGCCCGGTGAACTTTTGTATTGGGAAAGTCATGCCCGGTGAACTTTTGTATTGGGAAAGTCATGCCCGGTGAATTTTTGTATTGGGAAAGCATGCCCGGTGAACTTTTGTATTGGGAAAGTCATGCCCGGTGAACTTTTGTATTGGGAAAGTCATGCCCGGTGAACTTTTGTATTGGAAAAGTCATGCCCGGTGAACTTTTGTATTGGAAAAGTCATGCCCGGTGAACTTTTGTATTGGGAAAGTCATCTCCGGTGAACTTTTCTATGGGAAAAGTCATCTCCGGTGAACTTTTGTATTGGGAAAGTCATGCCCGGTGAACTTTTGTATTGGGAAAGTCATGCCCGGTGAATTTTTGTATTGGGAAAGTCATGCCCGGTGAACTTTTGTATTGGGAAAGTCATGCCCGGTGAACTTTTGTATTGGGAAAGTCATGTCCGGTGAACTTTTGTATTGGGAAAGTCATGCCCGGTGAACTTTTGTATTGGGAAAGTCATCTCCGGTGAACTTTTCTATGGGAAAAGTCATCTCCGGTGAACTTTTGTATTGGGAAAGTCATCTCCGGTGAACTTTTGTATTGGGAAAGTCATGCCCGGTGAACTTTTGTATTGGGAAAGTCATGCCCGGTGAACTTTTGTATTGGGAAAGTCATGCCCGGTGAACTTTTGTATTGGGAAAGTCATCTCCGGTGAACTTTTGTATTGGGAAAGTCATCTCCGGTGAACTTTTGTATTGGGAAAGTCATGCCCGGTGAACTTTTGTATTGGGAAAGTCATGCCCGGTGAACTTTTGTATTGGGAAAGTCATCTCCGGTGAACTTTTGTATTGGGAAAGTCATGCCCGGTGAACTTTTGTATTGGGAAAGTCATGCCCGGTGAACTTTTGTATTGGGAGAGTCATCTCCGGTGAACTTTTGTATTGGGAAAGTCATGCCCGGTGAACTTTTGTATTGGGAAAGTCATGCCCGGTGAACTTTTGTATTGGGAAAGTCATGCCCGGTGAACTTTTGTATTGGGAAAGTCATGCCCGGTGAACTTTTGTATTGGGAAAGTCATGCCCGGTGAACTTTTGTATTGGGAAAGTCATGCCCGGTGAACTTTTGTATTGGGAAAGTCATGCCCGGTGAACTTTTGTATTGGGAAAGTCATGCCCGGTGAACTTTTGTATTGGGAAAGTCATGCCCGGTGAACTTTTGTATTGGGAAAGTCATGCCCGGTGAACTTTTGTATTGGGAAAGTCATGCCCGGTGAACTTTTGTATTGGGAAAGTCATGCCCGGTGAACTTTTGTATTGGGAAAGTCATGACCGGTGAACTTTTGTATTGGGAAAGTCATGCCCGGTGAACTTTTGTATTGGGAAAGTCATGCCCGGTGAACTTTTGTATTGGGAAAGTCATCTCCGGTGAACTTTTGTATTGGGAAAGTCATGCCCGGTGAACTTTTGTATTGGGAAAGTCATGCCCGGTGAACTTTTGTATTGGGAAAGTCATCTCCGGTGAACTTTTGTATTGGGAAAGTCATGCCCGGTGAACTTTTGTATTGGGAAAGTCATGCCCGGTGAACTTTTGTATTGGGAAAGTCATGCCCGGTGAACTTTTGTATTGGGAAAGTCATGCCCGGTGAACTTTTGTATTGGGAAAGTCATCTCCGGTGAACTTTTGTATTGGGAAAGTCATGCCCGGTGAACTTTTGTATTGGGAAAGTCATGCCCGGTGAACTTTTGTATTGGGAAAGTCATGCCCGGTGAACTTTTGTATTGGGAAAGTCATGCCCGGTGAACTTTTGTATTGGGAAAGTCATGCCCGGTGAACTTTTGTATTGGGAAAGTCATGCCCGGTGAACTTTTGTATTGGGAAAGTCATGCCCGGTGAACTTTTGTATTGGGAAAGTCATGCCCGGTGAACTTTTGTATTGGGAAAGTCATGCCCGGTGAACTTTTGTATTGGGAAAGTCATGCCCGGTGAACTTTTGTATTGGGAAAGTCATCTCCGGTGAACTTTTGTATTGGGAAAGTCATGCCCGGTGAACTTTTGTATTGAGAAAGTCATGCCCGGTGAACTTTTGTATTGGGAATGTCATGCCCGGTGAACTTTTGTATTGGGAAAGTCATGCCTGGTGAACTTTTGTATTGGGAAAGTCATGCCCGGTGAACTTTTGTATTGGGAAAGTCATGCCCGGTGAACTTTTGTATTGGGAAAGTCATGCCCGGTGAACTTTTGTATTGGGAAAGTCATCTCCGGTGAACTTTTCTATGGGAAAAGTCATGCCCGGTGAACTTTTGTATTGGGAAAGTCATCTCCGGTGAACTTTTCTATGGGAAAAGTCATCTCCGGTGAACTTTTGTATTGGGAAAGTCATGCCCGGTGAACTTTTGTATTGGGAAAGTCATCTCCGGTGAACTTTTGTATTGGGAAAGTCATCTCCGGTGAACTTTTGTATTGGGAAAGTCATGCCCGGTGAACTTTTGTATTGGGAAAGTCATGCCCGGTGAACTTTTGTATTGGGAAAGTCATCTCCGGTGAACTTTTGTATTGGGAAAGTCATGCCCGGTGAACTTTTGTATTGGGAAAGTCATGCCCGATGAACTTTTGTATTGGGAAAGTCATGCCCGGTGAACTTTTGTATTGGGAAAGTCATGCCCGGTGAACTTTTGTATTGGGAAAGTCATGCCCGGTGAACTTTTTTATTGGGAAAGTCATGTCCGGTGAACTTTTGTATTGGGAAAGTCATGCCCGGTGAACTTTTGTATTGGGAAAGTCATCTCCGGTGAACTTTTGTATTGGGAAAGTCATCTCCGGTGAACTTTTGTATTGGGAAAGTCATGCCCGGTGAACTTTTGTATTTGGAAAGTCATGCCCGGTGAACTTTTGTATTGGGAAAGTCATGCCTGGTGAACTTTTGTATTGGGAAAGTCATGCCCGGTGAACTTTTGTATTGGGAAAGTCATGCCCGGTGAACTTTTGTATTGGGAAAGTCATGCCCGGTGAACTTTTGTATTGGGAAAGTCATCTCGGGTGAACTTTTGTATTGGGAAAGTCATGCCCGGTGAACTTTTGTATTGGGAAAGTCATGCCCGGTGAACTTTTGTATTGGGAAAGTCATGCCCGGTGAACTTTTGTATTGGGAAAGTCATCTCCGGTGAACTTTTGTATTGGGAAAGTCATCTCCGGTGAACTTTTGTATTGGGAAAGTCATGCCCGGTGAACTTGTGTATTGGGAAAGTCATGCCCGGTGAACTTTTGTATTGGGAAAGTCATGCCCGGTGAACTTTTGTATTGGGAAAGTCATGCCCGGTGAACTTTTGTATTGGGAAAGTCATGCCCGGTGAACTTTTGTATTGGGAAAGTCATGCCCGGTGAACTTTTGTATTGGGAAAGTCATGCCCGGTGAACTTTTGTATTGGGAAAGTCATGCCCGGTGAACTTTTGTATTGGGAAAGTCATCTCCGGTGAACTTTTCTATGGGAAAAGTCATCTCCGGTGAACTTTTATATTGGGAAAGTCATGCCCGGTGAACTTTTGTATTGGGAAAGTCATGCCCGGTGAACTTTTGTATTGGGAAAGTCATGCCCGGTGAACTTTTGTATTGGGAAAGTCATGCCCGGTGAACTTTTGTATTGGGAAAGTCATGTCCGGTGAACTTTTGTATTGGGAAAGTCATGCCCGGTGAACTTTTGTATTGGGAAAGTCATCTTCGGTGAACTTTTCTATGGGAAAAGTCATCTCCGGTGAACTTTTGTATTGGGAAAGTCATGCCCGGTGAACTTTTGGATTGGGAAAGTCATGCCCGGTGAACTTTTGTATTGGGAAAGTCATCTCCGGTGAATTTTGTATTGGGAAAGTCATGCCCGGTGAACTTTTGTATTGGGAAAGTCATGCCCGGTGAACTTTTGTATTGGGAAAGTCATGTCCGGTGAACTTTTGTATTGGGAAAGTCATGCCCGGTGAACTTTTGTATTGGGAAAGTCATGCCCGGTGAACTTTTGTATTGGGAAAGTCATCTCCGGTGAACTTTTCTATGGGAAAAGTCATCTCCGGTGAACTTTTGTATTGGGAAAGTCATCTCCGGTGAACTTTTGTATTGGGAAAGTCATGCCCGGTGAAATTTTGTATTGGGAAAGTCATGCCCGGTGAACTTTTGTATTGGGAAAGTCATCTCCGGTGAACTTTTGTATTGGGAAAGTCATGCCCGGTGAACTTTTGTATTGGGAAAGTCATGCCCGGTGAACTTTTGTATTGGGAAAGTCATGCCCGGTGAACTTTTGTATTGGGAAAGTCATGCCCGGTGAACTTTTGTATTGGGAAAGTCATGCCCGGTGAACTTTTGTATTGGGAAAGTCATGCCCGGTGAACTTTTGTATTGGGAAAGTCATGCCCGGTGAACTTTTGTATTGGGAAAGTCATCTCCGGTGAACTTTTGTATTGGGAAAGTCATGCCCGGTGAACTTTTGTATTGGGAAAGTCATCTCCGGTGAACTTTTGTATTGGGAAAGTCATGCCCGGTGAACTTTTGTATTGGGAAAGTCATGCCCGGTGAACTTTTGTATTGGGAAAGTCATGCCCGGTGAACTTTTGTATTGGGAAAATCATGCCCGGTGAACTTTTGTATTGGGAAAGTCATGCCCGGTGAACTTTTGTATTGGGAAAGTCATGCCCGGTGAACTTTTGTATTGGGAAAGTCATGCCCGGTGAACTTTTGTATTGGGAAAGTTATCTCCGGTGAACTTTTGTATTGGGAAAGTCATCTCCGGTGAACTTTTGTATTGGGAAAGTCATGCCCGGTGAACTTTTGTATTGGGAAAGTCATGCCCGGTGAACTTTTGTATTGGGAAAGTCATGCCCGGTGAACTTTTGTATTGGGAAAGTCATGCCCGGTGAACTTTTGTATTGTGAAAGTCATGTCCGGTGAACTTTTGTATTGGGAAAGTCATGCCCGGTAAACTTTTGTATTGGGAAAGTCATCTCCGGTGAACTTTTCTATGGGAAAAGTCATCTCCGGTGAACTTTTGTATTGGGAAAGTCATGCCCGGTGAACTTTTGTATTGGGAAAGTCATCTCCGGTGAACTTTTGTATTGGGAAAGTCATGCCCGGTGAACTTTTGTATTGGGAAAGTCATCTCCGGTGAACTTTTGTATTGGGAAAGTCATGCCCGGTGAACTTTTGTATTGGGAAAGTCATCTCCGGTGAACTTTTGTATTGGGAAAGTCATCTCCGGTGAACTTTTGTATTGGGAAAGTCATGCCCGGTGAACTTTTGTATTGGGAAAATCATGCCCGGTGAACTTTTGTATTGGGAAAGTCATGCCCGGTGAACTTTTGTATTGGGAAAGTCATGCCCGGTGAACTTTTCTATGGGAAAAGTCATCTCCGGTGAACTTTTGTATTGGGAAAGTCATGCCCGGTGAACTTTTGTATTGGGAAAGTCATGCCCGGTGAACTTTTCTATGGGAAAAGTCATCTCCGGTGAACTTTTGTATTGGGAAAGTCATCTCCGGTGAACTTTTGTATTGGGAAAGTCATGCCCGGTGAACTTTTGTATTAGGAAAGTCATCTCCGGTGAACTTTTGTATTGGGAAAGTCATCTCCGGTGAACTTTTGGGAAAGTCATGCCCGGTGAACTTTTGTATTGGGAAAGTCATGCCCGGTGAACTTTTGTATTGGGAAAGTCATGCCCGGTGAACTTTTGTATTGGGAAAGTCATGCCCGGTGAACTTTTGTATTGGGAAAGTCATGCCCGGTGAACTTTTCTATGGGGAAAGTCATCTCCGGTGAACTTTTGTATTGGGAAAGTCATCTCCGGTGAACTTTTGTATTGGGAAAGTCATGCCCGGTGAACTTTTCTATGGGAAAAGTCATGCCCGGTGAACTTTTGTATTGGGAAAGTCATCTCCGGTGAACTTTTCTATGGGAAAAGTCATCTCCGGTGAACTTTTGTATTGGGAAAGTCATGCCCGCTGAACTTTTGTATTGGGAAAGTCATGCCCGGTGAACTTTTCTATGGGGAAAGTCATCTCCGGTGAACTTTTGTATTGGGAAAGTCATCTCCGGTGAACTTTTGTATTGGGAAAGTCATGCCCGGTGAACTTTTGTATTGGGAAACTCATGCCCGGTGAACTTTTGTATTGGGAAAGTCATGCCCGGTGAACTTTTGTATTGGGAAAGTCATGCCCGGTGAACTTTTCTATGGGAAAAGTCATCTCCGGTGAACTTTTGTATTGGGAAAGTCATGCCCGGTGAACTTTTGTATTGGGAAAGTCATGCCCGGTGAACTTTTCTATGGGAAAAAGTCATCTCCGGTGAACTTTTGTATTGGGAAAGTCATCTCCGGTGAACTTTTGTATTGGGAAAGTCATGCCCGGTGAACTTTTGTATTGGGAAAGTCATGCCCTGTGAACTTTTGTATTGGGAAAGTCATCTCCGGTGAACTTTTCTATGGGAAAAGTCATGCCCGGTGAACTTTTGTATTGGGAAAGTCATCTCCGGTGAACTTTTCTATGGGAAAAGTCATCTCCGGTGAACTTTTGTATTGGGAAAGTCATGCCCGGTGAACTTTTGTATTGGGAAAGTCATCTCCGGTGAACTTTTGTATTGGGAAAGTCATCTCCGGTGAACTTTTGTATTGGAAAAGTCATGCCCGGTGAACTTTTGTATTGGGAAAGTCATCTCCGGTGAACTTTTGTATTGGGAAAGTCATCTCCGGTGAACTTTTGTATTGGGAAAGTCATGCCCGGTGAACTTTTGTATTGGGAAAGTCATCTCCGGTGAACTTTTGTATTGGGAAAGTCATCTCCGGTGAACTTTTGTATTGGGAAAGTCATGCCCGGTGAACTTTTGTATTGGGAAAGTCATGCCCGGTGAACTTTTGTATTGGGAAAGTCATGCCCGGTGAACTTTTCTATGGGAAAAGTCATCTCCGGTGAACTTTTGTATTGGGAAAGTCATCTCCGGTGAACTTTTGTATTGGGAAAGTCATCTCCGGTGAACTTTTGTATTGGGAAAGTCATGCCCGGTGAACTTTTGTATTGGGAAAGTCATGCCCGGTGAACTTTTTGTATTGGGAAAGTCATCTCCGGTGAACTTTTGTATTGGGAAAGTCATGCCCGGTGAACTTTTGTATTGGGAATGTCATGCCCATTGAACTTTGGTATTGGGAAAGTCATGCCCGGTGAACTTTTGTATTGGGAAAGTCATGCCCGGTGAACTTTTGTATTGGGAAAGTCATGCCCGGTGAACTTTTTATTGGGAAAGTCATGTCCGGTGAACTTTTGTATTGGGAAAGTCATGCCCGGTGAACTTTTGTATTGGGAAAGTCATCTCCGGTGAACTTTTGTATTGGGAAAGTCATCTCCGGTGAACTTTTGTATTGGGAAAGTCATGCCCGGTGAACTTTTGTATTGGGAAAGTCATGCCCGGTGAACTTTTCTATGGGAAAAGTCATCTCCGGTGAACTTTTGTATTGGGAAAGTCATCTCCGGTGAACTTTTGTATTGGGAAAGTCATGCCCGGTGAACTTTTGTATTGGGAAAGTCATGCCCGGTGAACTTTTGTATTGGGAAAGTCATCTCGGTGAACTTTTGTATTGGGAAAGTCATCTCCGGTGAACTTTTGTATTGGGAAAGTCATGCCCGGTGAACTTGTGTATTGGGAAAGTCATGCCCGGTGAACTTTTGTATAGGAAAGTCATGCCCGGTGAACTTTTGTATTGGGAAAGTCATGCCCGGTGAACTTTTGTATTGGGAAAGTCATGCCCGGTGAACTTTTGTATTGGGAAAGTCATGCCCGGTGAACTTTTGTATTGGGAAGTCATGCCCGGTGAACTTTTGTATTGGGAAAGTCATCTCCGGTGAACTTTTCTATGGGAAAAGTCATCTCCGGTGAACTTTTATATTGGGAAAGTCATCTCCGGTGAACTTTTGTATTGGGAAAGTCATGCCCGGTGAACTTTTGTATTGGGAAAGTCATCTCCTGTGAACTTTTGTATTGGGAAAGTCATGCCCGGTGAACTTTTGTATTGGGAAAGTCATCTCCGGTGAACTTTTCTATGGGAAAAGTCATCTCCGGTGAACTTTTGTATTGGGAAAGTCATGCCCGGTGAACTTTGTATTGGGAAAGTCATCTCCGGTGAATTTTGTATTGGGAAAGTCATGCCCGATGAACTTTTGTATTGGAAAGTCATGCCCGGTGAACTTTTGTATTGGGAAAGTCATGTCCGGTGAACTTTTGTATTGGGAAAGTCATGCCCGATGAACTTTTGTATTGGGGAAAGTCATGCCCGGTGAACTTTTGTATTGGGAAAGTCATCTCCGGTGAACTTTTCTATGGGAAAAGTCATCTCCGGTGAACTTTTGTATTGGGAAAGTCATCTCCGGTGAACTTTTGTATTGGGAAAGTCATGCCCGGTGAAATTTTGTATTGGGAAAGTCATGCCCGGTGAACTTTTGTATTGGGAAAGTCATCTCCGGTGAACTTTTGTATTGGGAAAGTCATGCCCGGTGAACTTTTGTATTGGGAAAGTCATGCCCGGTGAACTTTTGTATTGGGAAAGTCATGCCCGGTGAACTTTTGTATTGGGAAAGTCATGCCCGGTGAACTTTTGTATTGGGAAAGTCATGCCCGGTGAACTTTTGTATTGGGAAAGTCATGCCCGGTGAACTTTTGTATTGGGAAAGTCATGCCCGGTGAACTTTTGTATTGGGAAAGTCATCTCCGGTGAACTTTTGTATTGGGAAAGTCATGCCCGGTGAACTTTTGTATTGGGAAAGTCATGCCCGGTGAACTTTTGTATTGGGAAAGTCATGCCCGGTGAACTTTTGTATTGGGAAAGTCATGCCCGGTGAACTTTTGTATTGGGAAAGTCATGCCCGGTGAACTTTTGTATTGTGAAAGTCATGTCCGGTGAACTTTTGTATTGGGAAAGTCATGCCCGGTGAACTTTTGTATTGGGAAAGTCATCTCCGGTGAACTTTTCTATGGGAAAAGTCATCTCCGGTGAACTTTTGTATTGGGAAAGTCATCTCCGGTGAACTTTTGTATTGGGAAAGTCATGCCCGGTGAACTTTTGTATTGGGAAAGTCATCTCCGGTGAACTTTTGTATTGGGAAAGTCATGCCCGGTGAACTTTTGTATTGGGAAAGTCATGCCCGGTGAACTTTTGTATTGGGAAAGTCATGCCCGGTGAACTTTTCTATGGGAAAAGTCATCTCCGGTGAACTTTTGTATTGGGAAAGTCATCTCCGGTGAACTTTTGTATTGGGAAAGTCATGCCCGGTGAACTTTTGTATTGGGAAAGTCATCTCCGGTGAACTTTTCTATGGGAAAAGTCATCTCCGGTGAACTTTTGTATTGGGAAAGTCATCTCCGGTGAACTTTTGTATTGGGAAAGTCATGCCCGGTGAACTTTTGTATTGGGAAAGTCATCTCCGGTGAACTTTTGTATTGGGAAAGTCATGTCCGGTGAACTTTTGTATTGGGAAAGTCATCTCCGGTGAACTTTTCTATGGGAAAAGTCATCTCCGGTGAACTTTTGTATTGGGAAAGTCATCTCCGGTGAACTTTTGTATTGGGAAAGTCATGCCCGGTGAACTTTTGTATTGGGAAAGTCATGCCCGGTGAACTTTTGTATTGGGAAAGTCATGCCCGGTGAACTTTTGTATTGGGAAAGTCATACCCGGTGAACTTTTGTATTGGGAAAGTCATGCCGGTGAACTTTTGTATTGGGAAAGTCATGCCCGGTGAACTTTTGTATTGGGAAAGTCATGCCCGGTGAACTTTTGTATTGGGAAAGTCATCTCCGGTGAACTTTTCTATGGGAAAAGTCATCTCCGGTGAACTTTTGTATTGGGAAAGTCATGCCCGGTGAACTTTTGTATTGGGAAAGTCATCTCCGGTGAACTTTTCTATGGGAAAAGTCATCTCCGGTGAACTTTTGTATTGGGAAAGTCATGCCCGGTGAACTTTTGTATTGGGAAAGTCATCTCCGGTGAACTTTTGTATTAGGAAAGTCATGCCCGGTGAACTTTTGTATTGGGAAAGTCGTGCCCGGTGAACTTTTGTATTGGGAAAGTCATGCCCGGTGAACTTTTGTATTGGGAAAGTCATGCCCGGTGAACTTTTGTATTGGGAAAGTCATGCCCGGTGAACTTTTGTATTGGGAAAGTCATGCCCGGTGAACTTTTGTATTGGGAAAGTCATCTCCTGTGAACTTTTGTATTGGGAAAGTCATCTCCGGTGAACTTTTGTATTGGGAAAGTCATCTCCGGTGAACTTTTGTATTGGGAAAGTCATGCCCGGTGAAATTTTGTATTGGGAAAGTCATGCCCGGTGAACTTTTGTATTGGGAAAGTCATGCCCGGTGAACTTTTGTAATGGGTAAGTCATGCCCGGTGAACTTTTGTATTGGGAAAGTCATCTCCGGTGAACTTTTGTATTGGGAAAGTCATCTCCGGTGAACTTTTCTATGGGAAAAGTCATCTCCGGTGAACTTTTGTATTGGGAAAGTCATGCCCGGTGAACTTTTGTATGGGAAAGTCATGCCCGGTGAACTTTTGTATTGGGAAAGTCATGCCCGGTGAACTTTTGTATTGGGAAAGTCATGCCCGGTGAACTTTGTATTGGGAAAGTCATGCCCGGTGAACTTTTGTATTGGGAAAGTCATGCCCGGTGAACTTTTGTATTGGGAAAATCATCTCCGGTGAACTTTTGTATTGGGAAAGTCATGCCCGGTGAACTTTTCTATGTCAAAAGTCATCTCCGGTGAACTTTTGTATTGGGAAAATCATCTCCGGTGAACTTTTGTATTGGGAAAGTCATGCCCGGTGAACTTTTGTATTGGGAAAGTCATCTCCGGTGAACTTTTGTATTGGGAAAGTCATCTCCTGTGAACTTTTGTATTGGGAAAGTCATCTCCGGTGAACTTTTGTATTGGGAAAGTCATCTCCGGTGAACTTTTGTATTGGGAAAGTCATCTCCGGTGAACTTTTGTATTGGGAAAGTCATGCCCGGTGAAATTTTGTATTGGGAAAGTCATGCCCGGTGAACTTTTGTATTGGGAAAGTCATGCCCGGTGAACTTTTGTATTGGGAAAGTCATCTCCGGTGAACTTTTCTATGGGAAAAGTCATCTCCGGTGAACTTTTGTATTGGGAAAGTCATGCCCGGTGAACTTTTGTATTGGGAAAGTCATCTCCTGTGAACTTTTGTATTGGGAAAGTCATCTCCGGTGAACTTTTGTATTGGGAAAGTCATGCCCGGTGAACTTTTGTATTGGGAAAGTCATGCCCGGTGAACTTTTGTATTGGGAAAGTCCATGCCCGGTGAACTTTTGTATTGGGAAAGTCATGCCCGGTGAACTTTTGTATTGGGAAAGTCATGCCCGGTGAACTTTTGTATTGGGAAAGTCATGCCCGGTGAACTTTTGTATTGGGAAAGTCATGCCCGGTGAACTTTTGTATTGGGAAAGTCATCTCCTGTGAACTTTTGTATTGGGAAAGTCATCTCCGGTGAACTTTTGTATTGGGAAAGTCATCTCCGGTGAACTTTTGTATTGGGAAGGTCATGCCCGGTGAACTTTTGTATTGGGAAAGTCATGCCCGGTGAACTTTTGTATTGGGAAAGTCATGCCCGGTGAACTTTTGTATTGGGAAAGTCATCTCCTGTGAACTTTTGTATTGGGAAAGTCATCTCCGGTGAACTTTTGTATTGGGAAAGTCATCTCCGGTGAACTTTTGTATTGGGAAAGTCATGCCCGGTGAAATTTTGTATTGGGAAAGTCATGCCCGGTGAACTTTTGTATTGGGAAAGTCATGCCGGTGAACTTTTGTAATGGGTAAGTCATGCCCGGTGAACTTTTGTATTGGGAAAGTCATCTCCGGTGAACTTTTGTATTGGGAAAGTCATCTCCGGTGAACTTTTCTATGGGAAAAGTCATCTCCGGTGAACTTTTGTATTGGGAAAGTCATGCCCGGGTGAACTTTTTGTATTGGGAAAGTCATGCCCGGTGAACTTTTGTATTGGGAAAGTCATGCCCGGTGAACTTTTGTATTGGGAAAGTCATGCCCGGTGAACTTTTGTATTGGGAAAGTCATGCCCGGTGAACTTTTGTATTGGGAAAGTCATGCCCGGTGAACTTTTGTATTGGGAAAGTCATCTCCGGTGAACTTTTGTATTGGGAAAGTCATGCCCGGTGAACTTTTCTATGGGAAAAGTCATCTCCGGTGAACTTTTGTATTGGGAAAGTCATCTCCGTGAACTTTTGTATTGGGAAAGTCATGCCCGGTGAACTTTTGTATTGGGAAAGTCATCTCCGGTGAACTTTTGTATTGGGAAAGTCATCTCCTGTGAACTTTTGTATTGGGAAAGTCATCTCCGGTGAACTTTTGTATTGGGAAAGTCATCTCCGGTGAACTTTTGTATTGGGAAAGTCATCTCCGGTGAACTTTTGTATTGGGAAAGTCATGCCCGGTGAAATTTTGTATTGGGAAAGTCATGCCCGGTGAACTTTTGTATTGGGAAAGTCATGCCCGGTGAACTTTTGTATTGGGAAAGTCATCTCCGGTGAACTTTTCTATGGGAAAAGTCATCTCCGGTGAACTTTTGTATTGGGAAAGTCATGCCCGGTGAACTTTTGTATTGGGAAAGTCATCTCCTGTGAACTTTTGTATTGGGAAAGTCATCTCCGGTGAACTTTTTGTATTGGGAAAGTCATGCCCGGTGAACTTTTGTATTGGGAAAGTCATGCCCGGTGAACTTTTGTATTGGGAAAGTCATGCCCGGTGACTTTTGTATTGGGAAAGTCATGCCCGGTGAACTTTTGTATTGGGAAAGTCATGCCCGGTGAACTTTTGTATTGGGAAAGTCATCTCCTGTGAACTTTTGTATTGGGAAAGTCATCTCCGGTGAACTTTGTATTGGGAAAGTCATCTCCGGTGAACTTTTGTATTGGGAAAGTCATCTCCGGTGAACTTTTGTATTGGGAGAGTCATGCCCGGTGAAATTTTGTATTGGGAAAGTCATGCCCGGTGAACTTTTGTATTGGGAAAGTCATGCCCGGTGAACTTTTGTAATGGGAAAGTCATGCCCGGTGAACTTTTGTATTGGGAAAGTCATCTCCGGTGAACTTTTGTATTGGGAAAGTCATCTCCGGTGAACTTTTCTATGGGAAAAGTCATCTCCGGTGAACTTTTGTATTGGGAAAGTCATGCCCGGTGAACTTTTGTATTGGGAAAGTCATGCCCGGTGAACTTTTGTATTGGGAAAGTCATGCCCGGTGAACTTTTGTATTGGGAAAGTCATGCCCGGTGAACTTTTGTATTGGGAAAGTCATGCCCGGTGAACTTTTGTATTGGGAAAGTCATGCCCGGTGAACTTTTGTATTAGGAAAGTCATCTCCGGTGAACTTTTGTATTGGGAAAGTCATGCCCGGTGAACTTTTGTATTGGGAAAGTCATCTCCGGTGAACTTTTGTATTGGGAAAGTCATGCCCGGTGAACTTTTGTATTGGGAAAGTCATCTCCGGTGAACTTTTGTATTTGGAAAGTCATCTCCGGTGAACTTTTGTATTGGGAAAGTCATGCCTGGTGAACCTTTGTATTGGGAAAGTCATCTCCGGTGAACTTTTGTATTGGGAAAGTCATGCCCGGTGAACTTTTGTATTGGGAAAGTCATGCCCGGTGAACTTTTGTATTGGGAAAGTCATGCCCGGTGAACTTTTGTATTGGGAAAGTCATCTCCGGTGATCTTTTGTATTGGGAAAGTCATGCCCGGTGAACTTTTGTATTGGGAAAGTCATGCCCGGTGAACTTTTGTATTGGGAAAGTCATGCCCGGTGAACTTTTGTATTGGGAAAGTCATGCCCGGTGAACTTTTGTATTGGGAAAGTCATGCCCGGTGAACTTTTGTATTGGGAAAGTCATGCCCGGTGAACTTTTCTATGGGAAAAGTCATCTCCGGTGAACTTTTGTATTGGGAAAGTCATCTCCGGTAAACTTTTGTATTGGGAAAGTCATGCCCGGTGAACTTTTGTATTGGGAAAGTCATCTCCGGTGAACTTTTCTATGGGAAAAATCATCTCCGGTGAACTTTTGTATTGGGAAAGTTCATCTCCGGTGAACTTTTGTATTGGGAAAGTCATGCCCGGTGAACTTTTGTATTGGGAAAGTCATCTCCGGTGAACTTTTGTATTGGGAAAGTCATGCCCGGTGAACTTTTGTATTGGGAAATCATCTCCGGTGAACTTTTGTATTGGGAAAGTCATCTCCGGTGAACTTTTGTATTGGGAAAGTCATGCCCGGTGAACTTTTGTATTGGGAAAGTCATGCCCGGTGAACTTTTGTATTGGGAAAGTCATGCCCGGTGAACTTTTGTATTGGGGGAAGTCATGCCCGGTGAACTTTTGTATTGGGAAAGTCATGCCCGGTGAACTTTTGTATTGGGAAAGTCATGCCCGGTGAACTTTTGTATTGGAAAAGTCATGCCCGGTGAACTTTTGTATTGGGAAAGTCATCTCCGGTGAACTTTTCTATGGGAAAAGTCATCTCCGGTGAACTTTTGTATTGGGAAAGTCATGCCCGGTGAACTTTTGTATTGGGAAAGTCATGCCCGGTGAATTTTTGTATAGGGAAAGTCATGCCCGGTGAACTTTTGTATTGGGAAAGTCATGCCCGGTGAACTTTTGTATTGGGAAAGTCATCTCCGGTGAACTTTTGTATTGGGAAAGTCATCTCCGGTGAACTTTTGTATTGGGAAAGTCATCTCCGGTGAACTTTTGTATTGGGAAAGTCATGCCCGGTGAACTTTTGTATTGGGAAAGTCATGACCGGTGAACTTTTGTAGTGGGAAAGTCATGCCTTGTGAACTTTTGTATTGGGAAAGTCATGCCCGGTGAACTTTTGTATTGGGAAAGTCATGCCCGGTGAACTTTTGTATTGGGAAAGTCATGCCCGGTGAACTTTTGTATTGGGAAAGTCATGCCCGGTGAACTTTTGTATTGGGAAAGTCATCTCCGGTGAACTTTTCTATGGGAAAAGTCATCTCCGGTGAACTTTTGTATTGGGAAAGTCATGCCTGGTGAACTTTTGTATTGGGAAAGTCATCTCCGGTGAACTTTTGTATTGGGAAAGTCATGCCCGGTGAACTTTTGTATTGGGAAAGTCATGCTCGGTGAACTTTTGTATTGGGAAAGTCATGCCCGGTGAACTTTTGTATTGGGAAAGTCATGCCCGGTGAACTTTTGTATTGGGAAAGTCATGCCCGGTGAACTTTTGTATTGGGAAAGTCATGCCCGGTGAACTTTTGTATTGGGAAAGTCATGCCCGGTGAACTTTTGTATTGGGAAAGTCATCTCCGGTGAACTTTTGTATTGGGAAAGTCATCTCCGGTGAACTTTGGTATTGGGAAAGTCATCTCCGGTGAACTTTTGTATTGGGAAAGTCATCTCCGGTGAACTTTTGTATTGGGAAAGTCATGCCCGGTGAACTTTTGTATTGGGAAAGTCATGCCCGGTGAACTTTTGTATTGGGAAAGTCATGCCCGGTGAACTTTTGTAATGGGAAAGTCATGCCCGGTGAACTTTTGTATTGGGAAAGTCATCTCCGGTGAACTTTTATATTGGGAAAGTCATCTCCGGTGAACTTTTCTATGGGAAAAGTCATCTCCGGTGAACTTTTGTATTGGGAAAGTCATGCCCGGTGAACTTTTGTATTGGGAAAGTCATGCCCGGTGAACTTTTGTATTGGGAAAGTCATGCCCGGTGAACTTTTGTATTGGGAAAGTCATGCCCGGTGAACTTTTGTATTGGGAAAGTCATGCCCGGTGAACTTTTGTATTGGGAAAGTCATGCCCGGTGAACTTTTGTATTGGGAAAGTCATCTCCGGTGAACTTTTGTATTGGGAAAGTCATGCCCGGTGAACTTTTCTATGGGAAAAGTCATCTCCGGTGAACTTTTGTATTGGGAAAGTCATCTCCGGTGAACTTTTGTATTGGGAAAGTCATGCCCGGTGAACTTTTGTATTGGGAAAGTCATCTCCGGTGAACTTTTGTATTGGGAAAGTCATCTCCGGTGAACTTTTGTATTGGGAAAGTCATGCCCGGTGAACCTTTGTATTGGGAAAGTCATCTCCGGTGAACTTTTGTATTGGGAAAGTCATGCCCGGTGAACTTTTGTATTGGGAAAGTCATGCCCGGTGAACTTTTGTATTGGGAAAGTCATGCCCGGTGAACTTTTGTATTGGGAAAGTCATCTCCGGTGAACTTTTGTATTGGGAAAGTCATGCCCGGTGAACTTTTGTATTGGGAAAGTCATGCCCGGTGAACTTTTGTATTGGGAAAGTCATGCCCGGTGAACTTTTGTATTGGGAAAGTCATGCCCGGTGAACTTTTGTATTGGGAAAGTCATGCCCGGTGAACTTTTGTATTGGGAAAGTCATGCCCGGTGAACTTTTCTATAGGAAAAGTCATCTCCGGTGAACTTTTGTATTGGGAAAGTCATCTCCGGTGAACTTTTGTATTGGGAAAGTCATACCCGGTGAACTTTTGTATTGGGAAAGTCATCTCCGGTGAACTTTTCTATGGGAAAAGTCATCTCCGGTGAACTTTTGTATTGGGAAAGTCATCTCCGGTGAACTTTTGTATTGGGAAAGTCATGCCCGGTGAACTTTTGTATTGGGAAAGTCATCTCCGGTGAACTTTTGTATTGGGAAAGTCATGCCCGGTGAACTTTTGTATTGGGAATGTCATCTCCGGTGAACTTTTCTATGGGAAAAGTCATCTCCGGTGAACTTTTGTATTGGGAAAGTCATCTCCGGTGAACTTTTGTATTTTGAAAGTCATGCCCGGTGAACTTTTGTATTGGGAAAGTCATGCCCGGTGAACTTTTGTATTGGGAAAGTCATGCCCGGTGAACTTTTGTATTGGGGAAGTCATGCCCGGTGAACTTTTGTATTGGGAAAGTCATGCCCGGTGAACTTTTGTATTGGGAAAGTCATGCCCGGTGAACTTTTGTATTGGGAAAGTCATGCCCGGTGAACTTTTGTATTGGGAAAGTCATCTCCGGTGAACTTTTCTATGGGAAAAGTCATCTCCGGTGAACTTTTGTATTGGGAAAGTCATGCCCGGTGAACTTTTGTATTGGGAAAGTCATCTCCGGTGAACTTTTCTATGGGAAAAGTCATCTCCGGTGAACTTTTGTATTGGGAAAGTCATCTCCGGTGAACTTTTGTATTGGGAAAGTCATCTCCGGTGAACTTTTGTATTGGGAAAGTCATGCCCGGTGAACTTTTTTATTGGGAAAGTCATGCCCGGTGAACTTTTGTATTGGGAAAGTCATGCCCGGTGAACTTTTGTATTGGGAAAGTCATGCCCGGTGAACTTTTGTATTGGGAAAGTCATGCCCGGTGAACTTTTGTATTGGGAAAGTCATGCCCGGTGAACTTTTGTATTGGGAAAGTCATGCCCGGTGAACTTTTGTATTGGTAAAGTCATCTCCGGTGAACTTTTCTATGGGAAAAGTCATCTCCGGTGAACTTTTGTATTGGGAAAGTCATCTCCGGTGAACTTTTGTATTGGGAAAGTCATGCCCGGTGAACTTTTGTATTGGGAAAGTCATGCCCGGTGAACTTTTGTATTGGGAAAGTCATGCCCGGTGAACTTTTGTATTGGGAAAGTCATGCCCGGTGAACTTTTGTATTGGGAAAGTCATGCCCGGTGAACTTTTGTATTGGGAAAGTCATGCCCGGTGAACTTTTGTATTGGGAAAGTCATGCCCGGTGAACTTTTGTATTGGGAAAGTCATCTCCGGTGAACTTTTGTATTGGGAAAGTCATCTCCGGTGAACTTTTGTATTGGGAAAGTCATCTCCGGTGAACTTTTGTATTGGGAAAGTCATCTCCGGTGAACTTTTGTATTGGGAAAGTCATGCCCGGTGAACTTTTGTATTGGGAAAGTCATGCCCGGTGAACTTTTGTATTGGGAAAGTCATGCCCGGTGAACTTTTGTATTGGGAAAGTCATGCCCGGTGAACTTTTGTATTGGGAAAGTCATGCCCGGTGAACTTTTGTATTGGGAAAGTCATGCCCGGTGAACTTTTGTATTGGGAAAGTCATGCCCGGTGAACTTTTGTATTGGGAAAGTCATCTCCGGTGAACTTTTGTATTGGGAAAGTCATGCCCGGTGAACTTTTGTATTGGGAAAGTCATGCCCGGTGAACTTTTGTATTGGGAAAGTCATGCCCGGTGAACTTTTGTATTGGGAAAGTCATCTCCGGTGAACTTTTATATGGGAAAAGTCATCTCCGGTGAACTTTTGTATTGGGAAAGTCATCTCCGGTGAACTTTTGTATTGGGAAAGTCATCTCCGGTGAACTTTTGTATTGGGAAAGTCATGCCCGGTGAACTTTTGTATTGGGAAAGTCATGCCCGGTGAACTTTTGTATTGGGAAAGTCATGCCCGGTGAACTTTTGTATTGGGAAAGTCATGCCCGGTGAACTTTTGTATTGGGAAAGTCATGCCCGGTGAACTTTTGTATTGGGAAAGTCATGCCCGGTGAACTTTTGTATTGGGAAAGTCATCTCCGGTGAACTTTTCTATGGGAAAGGTCATCTCTGGTGAACTTTTGTATTGGGAAAGTCATGCCCGGTGAACTTTTGTAGTGGGAAAGTCATGCCCGGTGAAATTTTGTATTGGGAAAGTCATGCCCGGTGAACTTTTGTATTGGGAAAGTCATGCCCGGTGAACTTTTGTATTGGGAAAGTCATGTCCGGTGAACTTTTGTATTGGGAAAGTCATGCCCGGTGAACTTTTGTATTGGGAAAGTCATCTCCGGTGAACTTTTCTATGGGAAAAGTCATTTCCGGTGAACTTTTGTATTGGGAAAGTCATGCCCGGTGAACTTTTGTATTGGGAAAGTCATGCCCGGTGAACTTTTGTATTGGGAAAGTCATGCCCGGTGGACTTTTGTATTGGGAAAGTCATGCCCGGTGAACTTTTGTATTGAGAAAGTCATGCCCGGTGAACTTTTGTATTGGGAAAGTCATGCCCGGTGAACTTTTGTATTGGGAAAGTCATGCCCGGTGAACTTTTGTATTGGGAAAGTCATGCCCGGTGAACTTTTGCATTGGGAAAGTCATGCCCGGTGAACTTTTGTATTGGGAAAGTCATGCCCGGTGAACTTTTGTATTGGGAAAGTCATTTCCGGTGAACTTTTGTATTGGGAAAGTCTTGCCCGGTGAACTTTTGTATTGGGAAAGTCATGCCCGGTGAACTTTTGTATTGGGAAAGTCATGCCCGGTGAACTTTTGTATTGGGAAAGTCATCTCCGGTGAACTTTTCTATGGGAAAAGTCATCTCCGGTGAACTTTTGTATTGGGAAAGTCATCTCCGGTGAACTTTTGTATTGGGAAAGTCATGCCCGGTGAACTTTTGTATTGGGAAAGTCATGCCCGGTGAACTTTTGTATTGGGAAAGTCATGCCCGGTGAACTTTTGTATTGGGAAAGTCATCTCCGGTGAACTTTTGTATTGGGAAAGTCATGCCCGGTGAACTTTTGTATTGGGAAAGTCATGCCCGGTGAACTTTTGTATTGAGAAAGTCATGCCCGGTGAACTTTTGTATTGGGAATGTCATGCCCGGTGAACTTTTGTATTGGGAAAGTCATGCCCGGTGAACTTTTGTATTGGGAAAGTCATGCCCGGTGAACTTTTGTATTGGGAAAGTCATGCCCGGTGAACTTTTGTATTGGGAAAGTCATGCCCGGTGAACTTTTGTATTGGGAAAGTCATCTCCGGTGAACTTTTGTATTGGGAAAGTCTTGCCCGGTGAACTTTTGTATTGGGAAAGTCATGCCCGGTGAACTTTTGTATTGGGAAAGTCATGCCCGGTGAACTTTTGTATTGGGAAAGTCATCTCCGGTGAACTTTTGTATTGGGAAAGTCATCTCCGGTGAACTTTTGTATTGGGAAAGTCATCTAAGGTGAACTTTTGTATTGGGAAAGTCATGCCCGGTGAACTTTTGTATTGGGAAAGTCATGCCCGGTGAACTTTTCTATGGGAAAAGTCATCTCCGGTGAACTTTTGTATTGGGAAAGTCATGCCCGGTGAACTTTTGTATTGGGAAAGTCATGCCCGGTGAACTTTTGTATTGGGAAAGTCATCTCCGGTGAACTTTTGTATTGGGAAAGTCATCTCCGGTGAACTTTTGTATTGGGAAAGTCATGCCCGGTGAACTTTTGTATTGGGAAAGTCATCTCCGGTGAACTTTTGTATTGGGAAAGTCATGCCCGGTGAACTTTTGTATTGGGAAAGTCATCTCCGGTGAACTTTTGTATTGGGAAAGTCATGCCCGGTGAACTTTTGTATTGGGAAAGTCATGCCCGGTGAACTTTTGTATTGGGAAAGTCATGCCCGGTGAACTTTTGTATTGGGAAAGTCATGCCCGGTGAACTTTTGTATTGGGAAAGTCATGCCCGGTGAACTTTTGTATTGGGAAAGTCATGCCCGGTGAACTTTTGTATTGGGAAAGTCATCTCCGGTGAACTTTTGTATTGGGAAAGTCATGCCCGGTGAACTTTTGTATTGGGAAAGTCATGCCCGGTGAACTTTTGTATTGGGAAAGTCATGCCCGGTGAACTTTTGTATTGGGAAAGTCATCTCCGGTGAACTTTTGTATTGGGAAAGTCATCTCCGGTGAACTTTTGTATTGGGAAAGTCATCTCCGGTGAACTTTTGTATTGGGAAAGTCATGCCCGGTGAACTTTTGTATTGGGAAAGTCATGCCCGGTGAACTTTTCTATGGGAAAAGTCATCTCCGGTGAACTTTTGTATTGGGAAAGTCATGCCCGGTGAACTTTTGTATTAGGAAAGTCATGCCCGGTGAACTTTTGTATTGGGAAAGTCATCTCCGGTGAACTTTTGTATTGGGAAAGTCATCTCCGGTGAACTTTTGTATTGGGAAAGTCATGCCCGGTGAACTTTTGTATTGGGAAAGTCATCTCCGGTGAACTTTTGTATTGGGAAAGTCATCCCCGGTGAACTTTTGTATTGGGAAATTCATCTCCGGTGAACTTTTGTATTGGGAAAGTCATCTCCCGTGAAATTTTGTATTGGGAAAGTCATCTCCGGTGAACTTTTGTATTGGGAAAGTCATCTCCGGTGAACTTTTGTATTGGGAAAGTCATGCCCGGTGAACTTTTGTATTGGGAAAGTCATGCCCGGTGAACTTTTGTATTGGGAAAGTCATCTCCGGTGAACTTTTGTATTGGGAAAGTCATCTCCGGTGAACTTTTGTATTGGGAAAGTCATCTCCGGTGAACTTTTGTATTGGGAAAGTCATGCCCGGTGAACTTTTGTATTGGGAAAGTCATGCCCGGTGAACTTTTGTATTGGGAAAGTCATCTCCGGTGAACTTTTCTATGGGAAAAGTCATCTCCGGTGAACTTTTGTATTGGGAAAGTCATGCCCGGTGAACTTTTGTATTGGGAAAGTCATCTCCGGTGAACTTTTGTATTGGGAAAGTCATCTCCGGTGAACTTTTGTATTGGGAAAGTCATGCCCGGTGAACTTTTGTATTGGGAAAGTCATGCCCGGTGAACTTTTGTATTAAAGTCATCTCCGGTGAACTTTTGTATTGGGAAAGTCATCTCCGGTGAACTTTTGTATTGGGAAAGTCATGCCCGGTGAACTTTTCTATGGGAAAGTCATGCCCGGTGAACTTTTGTATTGGGAAAGTCATACCCGGTGAACTTTTGTATTGGGAAAGTCATCTCCGGTGAACTTTTGTATTGGGAAAGTCATCTCCGGTGAACTTTTGTATTGGGAAAGTCATCTCCGGTGAACTTTTGTATTGGGAAAGTCATGCCCGGTGAACTTTTGTATTGGGAAAGTCATGCCCGGTGAACTTTTCTATGGGAAAAGTCATCCCCCGTGAACTTTTGTATTGGGAAATTCATCTCCGGTGAACTTTTGTATTGGGAAAGTCATCTCCCGTGAAATTTTGTATTGGGAAAGTCATCTCCGGTGAACTTTTGTATTGGGAAAGTCATCTCCGGTGAACTTTTGTATTGGGAAAGTCATGCCCGGTGAACTTTTGTATTGGGAAAGTCATGCCCGGTGAACTTTTGTATTGGGAAAGTCATCCCCGGTGAACTTTTGTATTGGGAAATTCATCTCCGGTGAACTTTTGTATTGGGAAAGTCATCTCCCGTGAAATTTTGTATTGGGAAAGTCATCTCCGGTGAACTTTTGTATTGGGAAAGTCATCTCCGGTGAACTTTTGTATTGGGAAAGTCATGCCCGGTGAACTTTTGTATTGGGAAAGTCATGCCCGGTGAACTTTTGTATTGGGAAAGTCATCTCCGGTGAACTTTTGTATTGGGAAAGTCATGCCCGGTGAACTTTTGTATTGGGAAAGTCATGCCCGGTGAACTTTTGTATTGGGAAAGTCATGCCCGGTGAACTTTTGTATTGGGAAAGTCATGCCCGGTGAAATTTTCTATAGGAAAAGTCATCTCCGGTGAACTTTTGTATTGGGAAAGTCATCTCCGGTGAACTTTTGTATTGGGAAAGTCATGCCCGGTGAACTTTTGTATTGGGAAAGTCATCTCCGGTGAACTTTTCTATGGGAAAAGTCATCTCCGGTGAACTTTTGTATTGGGAAAGTCATCTCCGGTGAACTTTTGTATTGGGAAAGTCATGCCCGGTGAACTTTTGTATTGGGAAAGTCATCTCCGGTGAACTTTTGTATTGGGAAAGTCATGCCCGGTGAACTTTTGTATTGGGAATGTCATCTCCGGTGAACTTTTCTATGGGAAAAGTCATCTCCGGTGAACTTTTGTATTGGGAAAGTCATCTCCGGTGAACTTTTGTATTTTGAAAGTCATGCCCGGTGAACTTTTGTATTGGGAAAGTCATGCCCGGTGAACTTTTGTATTGGGAAAGTCATGCCCGGTGAACTTTTGTATTGGGGAAGTCATGCCCGGTGAACTTTTGTATTGGGAAAGTCATGCCCGGAGAACTTTTGTATTGGGAAAGTCATGCCCGGTGAACTTTTGTATTGGGAAAGTCATGCCCGGTGAACTTTTGTATTGGGAAAGTCATCTCCGGTGAACTTTTCTATGGGAAAAGTCATCTCCGGTGAACTTTTGTATTGGGAAGGTCATGCCTGGTGAACTTTTGTATTGGGAAAGTCATCTCCGGTGAACTTTTCTATGGGAAAAGTCATCTCCGGTGAACTTTTGTATTGGGAAAGTCATCTCCGGTGAACTTTTGTATTGGGAAAGTCATCTCCGGTGAACTTTTGTATTGGGAAAGTCATCTCCGGTGAACTTTTGTATTGGGAAAGTCATGCCCGGTGAACTTTTGTATTGGGAAAGTCATGCCCGGTGAACTTTTGTATTGGGAAAGTCATGCCCGGTGAACTTTTGTATTGGGAAAGTCATGCCCGGTGAACTTTTGTATTGGGAAAGTCATGCCCGGTGAACTTTTGTATTGGGAAAGTCATGCCCGGTGAACTTTTGTATTGGGAAAGTCATGCTCGGTGAACTTTTGTATTGGTAAAGTCATCTCCGGTGAACTTTTCTATGGGAAAAGTCATCTCCGGTGAACTTTTGTATTGGGAAAGTCATGCCCGGTGAACTTTTGTATTGGAAAAGTCATCTCTGGTGAACTTTTGTATTGGGAAAGTCATGCCCGGTGAACTTTTGTATTGGGAAAGTCATGCCCGGTGAACTTTTGTATTGGGAAAGTCATGCCCGGTGAACTTTTGTATTGGGAAAGTCATGCCCGGTGAACTTTTGTATTGGGAAAGTCATGCCCGGTGAACTTTTGTATTGGGAAAGTCATCTCCGGTGAACTTTTGTATTGGGAAAGTCATCTCAGGTGAACTTTTGTATTGGGAAAGTCATCTCCGGTGAACTTTTGTATTGGGAAAGTCATCTCCGGTGAACTTTTGTATTGGGAAAGTCATGCCCGGTGAACTTTTGTATTGGGAAAGTCATGCCCGGTGAACTTTTGTATTGGGAAAGTCATGCCCGGTGAACTTTTGTATTGGGAAAGTCATTCCCGGTGAACTTTTGTATTGGGAAAGTCATCTCCGGTGAACTTTTGTATTGGGAAAGTCATGCCCGGTGAACTTTTGTATTGGGAAAGTCATGCCCGGTGAACTTTTGTATTAGGAAAGTCATGCCCGGTGAACTTTTGTATTGGGAAAGTCATGCCCGGTGAACTTTTGTATTGGGAAAGTCATCTCCGGTGAACTTTTCTATGGGAAAAGTCATCTCCGGTGAACTTTTGTATTGGGAAAGTCATCTCCGGTGAACTTTTGTATTGGGAAAGTCATCTCCGGTGAACTTTTGTATTGGGAAAGTCATGCCCGGTGAACTTTTGTATTGGGAAAGTCATGCCCGGTGAACTTTTGTATTGGGAAAGTCATGTCCGGTGAACTTTTGTATTGGGAAAGTCATGCCCGGTGAACTTTTGTATTGGGAAAGTCATGCCCGGTGAACTTTTGTATAGGGAAAGTCATGCCCGGTGAACTTTTGTATTGGGAAAGTCATGCCCGGTGAACTTTTGTATTGGGAATGTCATCTCCGGTGAACTTTTCTATGGGAAAAGTCATCTCCGGTGAACTTTTGTAGTGGGAAAGTCATGCCCGGTGAACTTTTGTATTGGGAAAGTCATGCCCGGTGAACTTTTGTATTGGGAAAGTCATGCCCGGTGAACTTTTGTATTGGGAAAGTCATGTCCGGTGAACTTTTGTATTGGGAAAGTCATGCCCGGTGAACTTTTGTATTGGGAAAGTCATCTCCGGTGAACTTTTCTATGGGAAAAGTCATCTCCGGTGAACTTTTGTATTGGGAAAGTCATGCCCGGTGAACTTTTGTATTGGGAAAGTCATGCCCGGTGAACTTTTGTATTGGGAAAGTCATGCCCGGTGGACTTTTGTATTGGGAAAGTCATCTCCGGTGAACTTTTGTATTGGGAAAGTCATGCCCGGTGAACTTTTGTATTGGGAAAGTCATGCCCGGTGAACTTTTGTATTGGGAAAGTCATGTCCGGTGAACTTTTGTATTGGGAAAGTCATGCCCGGTGAACTTTTGTATTGGGAAAGTCATCTCCGGTGAACTTTTCTATGGGAAAAGTCATCTCCGGTGAACTTTTGTATTGGGAAAGTCATCTCCGGTGAACTTTTGTATTGGGAAAGTCATGCCCGGTGAACTTTTGTATTGGGAAAGTCATGCCCGGTGAACTTTTGTATTGGGAAAGTCATGCCCGGTGAACTTTTGTATTGGGAAAGTCATCTCCGGTGAACTTTTGTATTGGGAAAGTCATGCCCGGTGAACTTTTGTATTGGGAAAGTCATGCCCGGTGAACTTTTGTATTGAGAAAGTCATGCCCGGTGAACTTTTGTATTGGGAAAGTCATGCCCGGTGAACTTTTGTATTGGGAAAGTCATGCCCGGTGAACTTTTGTATTGGGAAAGTGATGCCCGGTGAACTTTTGTATTGGGAAAGTCATGCCCGGTGAACTTTTGTATTGGGAAAGTCATGCCCGGTGAACTTTTGTATTGGGAAAGTCATCTCCGGTGAACTTTTGTATTGGGAAAGTCTTGCCCGGTGAACTTTTGTATTGGGAAAGTCATGCCCGGTGAACTTTTGTATTGGGAAAGTCATGCCCGGTGAACTTTTGTATTGGGAAAGTCATCTCCGGTGAACTTTTGTATTGGGAAAGTCATCTCCGGTGAACTTTTGTATTGGGAAAGTCATCTAAGGTGAACTTTTGTATTGGGAAAGTCATGCCCGGTGAACTTTTGTATTGGGAAAGTCATGCCCGGTGAACTTTTCTATGGGAAAAGTCATCTCCGGTGAACTTTTGTATTGGGAAAGTCATGCCCGGTGAACTTTTGTATTGGGAAAGTCATGCCCGGTGAACTTTTGTATTGGGAAAGTCATCTCCGGTGAACTTTTGTATTGGGAAAGTCATCTCCGGTGAACTTTTGTATTGGGAAAGTCATGCCCGGTGAACTTTTGTATTGGGAAAGTCATGCCCGGTGAACTTTTGTATTGGGAAAGTCATGCCCGGTGAACTTTTGTATTGGGAAAGTCATGCCCGGTGAACTTTTGTATTGGGAAAGTCATGCCAGGTGAACTTTTGTATTGGGAAAGTCATGCCCGGTGAACTTTTGTATTGGGAAAGTCATGCCCGGTGAACTTTTGTATTGGGAAAGTCATGCCCGGTGAACTTTTGTATTGGGAAAGTCATCTCCGGTGAACTTTTGTATTGGGAAAGTCATGCCCGGTGAACTTTAGTATTGGGAAAGTCATGCCCGGTGAACTTTTGTATTGGGAAAGTCATGCCCGGTGAACTTTTGTATTGGGAAAGTCATCTCCGGTGAACTTTTGTATTGGGAAAGTCATCTCCGGTGAACTTTTGTATTGGGAAAGTCATCTCCGGTGAACTTTTGTATTGGGAAAGTCATGCCCGGTGAACTTTTGTATTGGGAAAGTCATGCCCGGTGAACTTTTCTATGGGAAAAGTCATCTCCGGTGAACTTTTGTATTGGGAAAGTCATGCCCGGTGAACTTTTGTATTGGGAAAGTCATGCCCGGTGAACTTTTGTATTGGGAAAGTCATCTCCGGTGAACTTTTGTATTGGGAAAGTCATCTCCGGTGAACTTTTGTATTGGGAAAGTCATGCCCGGTGAACTTTTGTATTGGGAAAGTCATCTCCGGTGAACTTTTGTATTGGGAAAGTCATCCCCGGTGAACTTTTGTATTAGGAAATTCATCTCCGGTGAACTTTTGTATTGGGAAAGTCATCTCCCGTGAAATTTTGTATTGGGAAAGTCATCTCCGGTGAACTTTTGTATTGGGAAAGTCATCTCCGGTGAACTTTTGTATTGGGAAAGTCATGCCCGGTGAACTTTTGTATTGGGAAAGTCATGCCCGGTGAACTTTTGTATTGGGAAAGTCATCTCCGGTGAACTTTTGTATTGGGAAAGTCATCTCCGGTGAACTTTTGTATTGGGAAAGTCATCTCCGGTGAACTTTTGTATTGGGAAAGTCATGCCCGGTGAACTTTTGTACTGGGAAAGTCATGCCCGGTGAACTTTTGTATTGGGAAAGTCATCTCCGGTGAACTTTTCTATGGGAAAAGTCATCTCCGGTGAACTTTTGTATTGGGAAAGTCATGCCCGGTGAACTTTTGTATTGGGAAAGTCATCTCCGGTGAACTTTTGTATTGGGAAAGTCATCTCCGGTGAACTTTTGTATTGGGAAAGTCATGCCCGGTGAACTTTTGTATTGGGAAAGTAATGCCCGGTGAACTTTTGTATTAAAGTCATCTCCGGTGAACTTTTGTATTGGGAAAGTCATCTCCGGTGAACTTTTGTATTGGGAAAGTCATGCCCGGTGAACTTTTGTATTGGGAAAGTCATGCCCGGTGAACTTTTGTATTGGAAAAAGTCATGCCCGGTGAACTTTTGTATTGGGAAAGTCATGCCCGGTGAACTTTTGTATTGGGAAAGTCATGCCCGGTGAACTTTTGTATTGGGAAAGTCATGCCCGGTGAACTTTTGTATTGGGAAAGTCATCTCCGGTGAACTTTTGTATTGGGAAAGTCATCTCCGGTGAACTTTTCTATGGGAAAAGTCATCTCCGGTGAACTTTTGTATTGGGAAAGTCATCTCCGGTGAACTTTTGTATTGGGAAAGTCATCTCCGGTGAACTTTTCTATGGGAAAAGTCATCTCCGGTGAACTTTTGTATTGGGAAAGTCATCTCCGGTGAACTTTTGTATTGGGAAAGTCATGCCCGGTGAACTTTTGTATTGGGAAAGTCATCTCCGGTGAACTTTTGTATTGGGAAAATCATCTCCGGTGAACTTTTGTATTGGGAAAGTCATGCCCGGTGAACTTTTGTATTGGGAAAGTCATCTCCGGTGAACTTTTGTATTGGGAAAGTCATGCCCGGTGAACTTTTGTATTGGGAAAGTCATCTCCGGTGAACTTTTGTATTGGGAAAATCATCTCCGGTGAACTTTTGTATTGGGAAAGTCATGCCCGGTGAACTTTTGTATTGGGAAAGTCATCTCCGGTGAACTTTTGTATTGGGAAAGTCATGCCCGGTGAACTTTTGTATTGGGAAAGTCATGCCCGGTGAACTTTTGTAGTGGGAAAGTCATGCCCGGTGAACTTTTGTATTGGGAAAGTCATGCCCGGTGAACATTTGTATTGGGAAAGTCATGCCCGGTGAACTTTTGTATTGTCAAAGTCATGCCCGGTGAACTCTTGTATTGGGAAAGTCATGCCCGGTGAACTTTTGTATTGGGAAAGTCATCTCCGGTGAACTCTTGTATTGGGAAAGTCATCTCCGGTGAACTTTTGTATTGGGAAAGTCATCTACGGTGAACTTTTGTATTGGGAAAGTCATATCCGGTGAACTTTTGTATTGGGAAAGTCATCTACGGTGAACTTTTGTATTGGGAAAGTCATACCCGGTGAACTTTTGTATTGGGAAAGTCATCTCCGGTGAACTTTTGTATTGGGAAAGTCATCTCCGGTGAACTTTTGTATTGGGAAAGTCATGCCCGGTGAACTTTTGTATTGGGAAAGTCATGTCCGGTGAACTTTTGTATTGGGAAAGTCATGCCCGGTGAACTTTTGTATTGGGAAAGTCATGCCCGGTGAACTTTTGTATTGGGAAAGTCATCTCCGGTGAACTTTTCTATGGGAAAAGTCATCTCCGGTGAACCTTTGTATTGGGAAAGTCATCTCCGGTGAACTTTTGTATTGGGAAAGTCATGCCCGGTGAACTTTTGTATTGGGAAAGTCATGCCCGGTGAACTTTTGTATTGGGAAAGTCATCTCCGGTGAACTTTTCTATGGGAAAAGTCATCTCCGGTGAACCTTTGTATTGGGAAAGTCATCTCCGGTGAACTTTTGTATTGGGAAAGTCATGCCCGGTGAACTTTTGTATTGGGAAAGTCATGCCCGGTGAACTTTTGTATTGGGAAAGTCATCTCCGGTGAACTTTTGTATTGGGAAAGTCATGCCCGGTGAACTTTTGTATTGGGAAAGTCATGCCCGGTGAACTTTTGTATTGGGAAAGTCATCTCCGGTGAACTTTTGTATTGGAAAAGTCATCTCCGGTGAACTTTTGTATTGGGAAAGTCATGCCCGGTGAACTTTTGTATTGGGAAAGTCATGCCCGGTGAACTTTTGTATTGGGAAAGTCATCTCCGGTGAACTTTTGTATTGGGAAAGTCATCTCCGGTGAACTTTTGTATTGGGAAAGTCATCTCCGGTGAACTTTTGTATTGGGAAAGTCATGCCCGGTGAACTTTTGTACTGGGAAAGTCATGCCCGGTGAACTTTTGTATTGGGAAAGTCATCTCCGGTGAACTTTTCTATGGGAAAAGTTATCTCCGGTGAACTTTTGTATTGGGAAAGTCATGCCCGGTGAACTTTTGTATTGGGAAAGTCATCTCCGGTGAACTTTTGTATTGGGAAAGTCATCTCCGGTGAACTTTTGTATTGGGAAAGTCATGCCCGGTGAACTTTTGTATTGGGAAAGTAATGCCCGGTGAACTTTTGTATTAAAGTCATCTCCGGTGAACTTTTGTATTGGGAAAGTCATCTCCGGTGAACTTTTGTATTGGGAAAGTCATGCCCGGTGAACTTTTGTATTGGGAAAGTCATGCCCGGTGAACTTTTGTATTGGGAAAAGTCATGCCCGGTGAACTTTTGTATTGGGAAAGTCATGCCCGGTGAACTTTTGTATTGGGAAAGTCATGCCCGGTGAACTTTTGTATTGGGAAAGTCATGCCCGGTGAACTTTTGTATTGGGAAAGTCATCTCCGGTGAACTTTTGTATTGGGAAAGTCATCTCCGGTGAACTTTTCTATGGGAAAAGTCATCTCCGGTGAACTTTTGTATTGGGAAAGTCATGCCCGGTGAACTTTTGTATTGGGAAAGTCATGCCCGGTGAACTTTTGTATTGGGAAAGTCATGCCCGGTGAACTTTTGTATTGGGAAAGTCATCTCCGGTGAACTTTTGTATTGGGAAAGTCATGCCCGGTGAACTTTTGTATTGGGAAAGTCATCTCCGGTGAACTTTTGTATTGGGAAAGTCATCTCCGGTGAACTTTTGTATTGGGAAAGTCATGCCCGGTGAACTTTTGTATTGGGAAAGTCATCTCCGGTGAACTTTTGTATTGGGAAAGTCATGCCCGGTGAACTTTTGTATTGGGAAAGTCATCTCCGGTGAACTTTTGTATTGGGAAAGTCATCTCCGGTGAACTTTTGTATTGGGAAAGTCATCTCCGGTGAACTTTTGTATTGGGAAAGTCATCTCCGGTGAACTTTTGTATTGGGAAAGTCATGCCCGGTGAACTTTTGTATTGGGAAAGTCATCTCCGGTGAACTTTTGTATTGGGAAAGTCATGCCCGGTGAACTTTTGTATTGGGAAAGTCATGCCCGGTGAACTTTTGTAGTGGGAAAGTCATGCCCGGTGAACTTTTGTATTGGGAAAGTCATGCCCGGTGAACTTTTGTATTGGGAAAGTCATGCCCGGTGAACTTTTGTATTGTCAAAGTCATGCCCGGTGAACTCTTGTATTGGGAAAGTCATGCCCGGTGAACTTTTGTATTGGGAAAGTCATCTCCGGTGAACTTTTGTATTGGGAAAGTCATCTCCGGTGAACTTTTGTATTGGGAAAGTCATCTACGGTGAACTTTTGTATTGGGAAAGTCATATCCGGTGAACTTTTGTATTGGGAAAGTCATGCCGGTGAACTTTTGTATTGGGAAAGTCATACCCGGTGAACTTTTGTATTGGGAAAGTCATCTCCGGTGAACTTTTGTATTGGGAAAGTCATCTCCGGTGAACTTTTGTATTGGGAAAGTCATGCCCGGTGAACTTTTGTATTGGGAAAGTCATGTCCGGTGAACTTTTGTATTGGGAAAGTCATGCCCGGTGAACTTTTGTATTGGGAAAGTCATGCCCGGTGAACTTTTGTATTGGGAAAGTCATCTCCGGTGAACTTTTCTATGGGAAAAGTCATCTCCGGTGAACCTTTGTATTGGGAAAGTCATCTCCGGTGAACTTTTGTATTGGGAAAGTCATGCCCGGTGAACTTTTGTATTGGGAAAGTCATGCCCGGTGAACTTTTGTATTGGGAAAGTCATCTCCGGTGAACTTTTGTATTGGGAAAGTCATGCCCGGTGAACTTTTGTATTGGAAAAGTCATGCCCGGTGAACTTTTGTATTGGGAAAGTCATGCCCGGTGAACTTTTGTATTGGAAAAGTCATGCCCGGTGAACTTTTGTATTCGGAAAGTCATGCCCGGTGAACTTTTGTATTGGGAAAGTCATGCCCGGTGAACTTTTGTATTGGGAAAGTCATGCCCGGTGAACTTTTGTATTGGGAAAGTCATGCCCGGTTAACTTTTGTATTGGGAAAGTCATCTCCGGTGAACTTTTGTATTGGGAAAGTCATGCACGGTGAACTTTTGTATTGGGAAAGTCATGCCCGGTGAACTTTTGTATTGGGAAAGTCATGCCCGGTGAACTTTTGTATTGGGAAAGTCATGCCCGGTTAACTTTTGTATTGGGAAAGTCATCTCCGGTGAACTTTTGTATTGGGAAAGTCATGCACGGTGAACTTTTGTATTGGGAAAGTCATGCCCGGTGAACTTTTGTATTGGGAAAGTCATGCCCGGTGAACTTTTGTATTGGGAAAGTCATGCCCGGTGAACTTTTGTATTGGAAAAGTCATGCCCGGTGAACTTTTGTATTCGGAAAGTCATGCCCGGTGAACTTTTGTATTGGGAAAGTCATGCCCGGTGAACTTTTGTATTGGGAAAGTCATGCCCGGTGAACTTTTGTATTGGGAAAGTCATGCCCGGTTAACTTTTGTATTGGGAAAGTCATCTCCGGTGAACTTTTGTATTGGGAAAGTCATGCCCGGTGAACTTTTGTATTGGGAAAGTCATGCCCGGTGAACTTTTGTATTGGGAAAGTCATGCCCGGTGAACTTTTGTATTGGGAAAGTCATGCCCGGTGAACTTTTGTATTGGGAAAGTCATGTCCGGTGAACTTTTGTATTGGGAAAGTCATGCCCGGTGAACTTTTGTATTGGGAAAGTCATGTCCGGTGAACTTTTGTATTGGGAAAGTCATCTCCGGTGAACTTTTGTATTGGGAAAGTCATGCCCGGTGAACTTTTGTATTGGGAAAGTCATCTCCGGTGAACTTTTGTATTGGGAAAGTCATGCCCGGTGAACTTTTGCATTGGAAAGTCATCTCCGGTGAACTTTTGTATTGGGAAAGTCATGCCCGGTGAACTTTTGTATTGGGAAAGTCATGCCCGGTGAACTTTTGTATTGGGAAAGTCATGCCCGGTGAACTTTGGTATTGGGAAAGTCATGCCCGGTGAACTTTTGTATTAGGAAAGTCATGCCCGGTGAACTTTTGTATTGGGAAAGTCATGCCCGGTGAACTTTTGTATTGGGAAAGTCATGCCCGGTGAACTTTTGTATTGGGAAAGTCATGCCCGGTGAACTTTTGTATTGGGAAAGTCATCTCCGGTGAACTTTTGTATTGGGAAAGTCATGCCCGGTGAACTTTTGTATTGGGAAAGTCATGCCCGGTGAACTTTTGTATTGGGAAAGTCATGCCCGGTGAACTTTTGTATTGGGAAAGTCATGCCCGGTGAACTTTTGTATTGGGAAAGTCATCTCCGGTGAACTTTTGTATTGGGAAAGTCATCTCCGGTGAACTTTTGTATTGGGAAAGTCATGCCCGGTGAACTTTTGTATTGGGAAAGTCATGCCCGGTGAACTTTTCTATGGGAAAAGTCATCTCCGGTGAACTTTTGTATTGGGAAAGTCATGCCCGGTGAACTTTTGTATTGGGAAAGTCATGCCCGGTGAACTTTTGTATTGGGAAAGTCATCTCCGGTGAACTTTTGTATTGGGAAAGTCATCTCCGGTGAACTTTTGTATTGGGAAAGTCGTGCCCGGTGAACTTTTGTATTGGGAAAGTCATCTCCGGTGAACTTTTGTATTGGGAAAGTCATGCCCGGGTGAACTTTTGTATTGGGAAAGTCATCTCCGGTGAACTTTTGTATTGGGAAAGTCATCTCCGGTGAACTTTTGTATTGGGAAAGTCATCTCCGGTGAACTTTGTATTGGGAAAGTCATCTCCGGTGAACTTTTGTATTGGGAAAGTCATCTCCGTGAACTTTTGTATTGGGAAAGTCATGCCCGGTGAACTTTTGTATTGGGAAAGTCATGCCCGGTGAACTTTTGTATTGGGAAAGTCATCTCCGGTGAACTTTTGTATTGGGAAAGTCATCTCCGGTGAACGTTTGTATTGGAAAGTCATCTCCGGTGAACTTTTGTATTGGGAAAGTCATGCCCGGTGAACTTTTGTATTGGGAAGGTCATCTCCGGTGAACTTTTCTATGGGAAAAGTCATCTCCGGTGAACTTTTGTATTGGGAAAGTCATGCCCGGTGAACTTTTGTATTGGGAAAGTCATCTCCGGTGAACTTTTGTATTGGGAAAGTCATGCCCGGTGAACTTTTGTATTGGGAAGGTCATCTCCGGTGAACTTTTGTATTGGGAAAGTCATCTCCGGTGAACTTTTGTATTGGGAAAGTCATGCCCGGTGAACTTTTGTATTGGGAAAGTCATCTCCGGTGAACTTTTGTATTGGGAAAGTCATGCCCGGTGAACTTTTGTATTGGGAAAGTCATGCCCGGTGAACTTTTGTATTGGGAAAGTCATGCCCAGTGAACTTTTGTATTTGGAAAGTCATGCCCGGTGAACTTTTGTATTAGGAAAGTCATGCCCGGTGAACTTTTGTATTGGGAAAGTCATGCCCGGTGAACTTTTGTATTGGGAAAGTCATGCCCGGTGAACTTTTGTATTGGGAAAGTCATGCCCGGTGAACTTTTGTATTGGGAAAGTCATGCCCGGTGAACTTTTGTATTGGGAAAGTCATGCCCGGTGAACTTTTGTATTGGGAAAGTCATGCCCGGTGAACTTTTGTATTGGGAAAGTCATCTCCGGTGAACTTTTGTATTGGGAAAGTCATCTCCGGTGAACTTTTGTATTGGGAAAGTCATGCCCGGTGAACTTTTGTATTGGGAAAGTCATGCCCGGTGAACTTTTCTATGGGAAAAGTCATCTCCGGTGAACTTTTGTATTGGGAAAGTCATGCCCGGTGAACTTTTGTATTGGGAAAGTCATGCCCGGTGAACTTTTGTATTGGGAAAGTCATCTCCGGTGAACTTTTGTATTGGGAAAGTCATCTCCGGTGAACTTTTGTATTGGGAAAGTCGTGCCCGGTGAACTTTTGTATTGGGAAAGTCATCTCCGGTGAACTTTTGTATTGGGAAAGTCATGCCCGGTGAACTTTTGTATCGGGAAAGTCATCTCCGGTGAACTTTTGTATTGGGGAAAGTCATCTCCGGTGAACTTTTGTATTGGGAAAGTCATCTCCGGTGACTTTTGTATTGGGAAAGTCATCTCCGGTGAACTTTTGTATTGGGAAAGTCATGCCCGGTGAACTTTTGTATTGGGAAAGTCATGCCCGGTGAACTTTTGTATTGGGAAAGTCATCTCCGGTGAACTTTTGTATTGGGAAAGTCATCTCCGGTGAACTTTTGTATTGGGAAAGTCATCTCCGGTGAACTTTTGTATTGGGAAAGTCATGCCCGGTGAACTTTTGTATTGGGAAGGTCATCTCCGGTGAACTTTTCTATGGGAAAAGTCATCTCCGGTGAACTTTTGTATTGGGAAAGTCATGCCCGGTGAACTTTTGTATTGGGAAAGTTTATCCGGTGAACTTTTGTATTGGGAAAGTCATCTCCGGTGAACTTTTGTATTGGGAAAGTCATCTCCGGTGAACTTTTGTATTGGGAAAGTCATCTCCGGTGAACTTTTGTATTGGGAAAGTCATGCCCGGTGAACTTTTGTATTGGGAAAGTCATGCCCGGTGAATTTTGTATTGGGAAAGTCATCTCCGGTGAACTTTTGTATTGGGAAAGTCATCTCCGGTGAACTTTTGTATTGGGAAAGTCATGCCCGGTGAACTTTTGTATTGGGAAAGTCATCTCCGGTGAACTTTTGTATTGGGAAAGTCATCTCCGGTGAACTTTTGTATTGGGAAAGTCATGCCCGGTGAACTTTTGTATTGGGAAAGTCATGCCCGGTGAACTTTTGTATTGGGAAAGTCATGCCCGGTGAACTTTTGTATTGGGAAAGTCATGCCCGGTGAACTTTTGTATTGGGAAAGTCATCTCCGGTGAACTTTGATATTGCGAAAGTCATCTCCGGTGAACTTTTGTATTGGGAAAGTCATGCCCGGTGAACTTTTGTATTGGAAAGTCATGCCCGGTGAACTTTTGTATTGGGAAAGTCATCTCCGGTGAACTTTTGTATTGGGAAAGTCATCTCCGGTGAACTTTTGTATTGGGAAAGTCATGCCCGGTGAACTTTTGTATTGGGAAAGTCATGCCCGGTGAACTTTTGTATTGGGAAAAGTCATGCCCGGTGAACTTTTGTATTGGGAAAGTCATGCCCGGTGAACTTTTGTATTGGGAAAGTCATGCCCGGTGAACTTTTGTATTGGGAAAGTCATGCCCGGTGAACTTTTGCATTGGGAAAGTCATCTCCGGTGAACTTTTGTATTGGGAAAGTCATCTCCGGTGAACTTTTCTATGGGAAAAGTCATCTCCGGTGAACTTTTGTATTGGGAAAGTCATGCCCGGTGAACTTTTGTATTGGGAAAGACATGCCCGGTGAACTTTTGTATTGGGAAAGTCATGCCCGGTGAACTTTTGTATTGGGAAAGTCATCTCCGGTGAACTTTTGTATTGGGAAAGTCATGCCCGGTGAACTTTTGTATTGGGAAAGTCATCTCCGGTGAACTTTTGTATTGGGAAAGTCATCTCCGGTGAACTTTTGTATTGGGAAAGTCATGCCCGGTGAACTTTTGTATTGGGAAAGTCATCTCCGGTGAACTTTTGTATTGGGAAAGTCATGCCCGGTGAACTTTTGTATTGGGAAAGTCATCTCCGGTGAACTTTTGTATTGGGAAAGTCATCTCCGGTGAACTTTTGTATTGGGAAAGTCATTTCCGGTGAACTTTTGTATTGGGAAAGTCATCTCCGGTGAACTTTTGTATTGGGAAAGTCATGCCCGGTGAAATTTTGTATTGGAAAGTCATCTCCGGTGAACTTTTGTATTGGGAAAGTCATGCCCGGTGAACTTTTGTATTGGGAAAGTCATGCCCGGTGAACTTTTGTATTGGGAAAGTCATGCCCGGTGAACTTTTGTATTGGGAAAGTCATGCCCGGTGAACTTTTGTATTGGGAAAGTCATGCCCGGTGAACTTTTGTATTGGGAAAGTCATGCCCGGTGAACTTTTGTATTGTCAAAGTCATGCCCGGTGAACTTTTGTATTGGGAAAGTCATCTCCGGTGAACTTTTGTATTGGGAAAGTCATGCCCGGTGAACTTTTGTATTGGGAAAGTCATGCCCGGTGAACTTTTGTATTGGGAAAGTCATGCCCGGTGAACTTTTGTATTGGGAAAGTCATGCCCGGTGAACTTTTGTATTGGGAAAGTCATGCCCGGTGAACTTTTGTATTGTCAAAGTCATGCCCGGTGAACTTTTGTATTGGGAAAGTCATGCCCGGTGAACTTTTGTATTGGGAAAGTCATGCCCGGTTAACTTTTGTATTGGGAAAGTCATCTCCGGTGAACTTTTGTATTGGGAAAGTCATGCCCGGTGAACTTTTGTATTGGGAAAGTCATGCCCGGTGAACTTTTGTATTGGGAAAGTCATGCCCGGTGAACTTTTGTATTGGGAAAGTCATGCCCGGTGAACTTTTGTATTGGGAAAGTCATGCCCGGTGAACTTTTGTATTGGGAAAGTCATGTCCTGTGAACTTTTGTATTGGGAAAGTCATCTCCGGTGACTTTTTGTATTGGGAAAGTCATGCCCGGTGAACTTTTGTATTGGGAAAGTCATCTCCGGTGAACTTTTGTATTGGGAAAGTCATGCCCGGTGAACTTTTGTATTGGGAAAGTCATCTCCGGTGAACTTTTGTATTGGGAAAGTCATGCCCGGTGAACTTTTGTATTGGGAAAGTCATGCCCGGTGAACTTTTGTATTGGGAAAGTCATGCCCGGTGAACTTTTGTATTGGGAAAGTCATGCCCGGTGAACTTTTGTATTGGGAAAGTCATGCCCGGTGAACTTTTGTATTGGGAAAGTCATGCCCGGTGAACTTTTGTATTGGGAAAGTCATGCCCGGTGAACTTTTGTATTGGGAAAGTCATGCCCGGTGAACTTTTGTATTGGGAAAGTCATCTCCGGTGAACTTTTGTATTGGGAAAGTCATGCCCGGTGAACTTTTGTATTGGGAAAGTCATGCCCGGTGAACTTTTGTATTGGGAAAGTCATGCCCGGTGAACTTTTGTATTGGGAAAGTCATCTCCGGTGAACTTTTGTATTGGGAAAGTCATCTCCGGTGAACTTTTGTATTGGGAAAGTCATCTCCGGTGAACTTTTGTATTGGAAAGTCATGCCCGGTGAACTTTTGCATTGGGAAAGTCATGCCCGGTGAACTTTTCTATGGGAAAAGTCATCTCCGGTGAACTTTTGTATTGGGAAAGTCATGCCCGGTGAACTTTTGTATTGGGAAAGTCATGCCCGGTGAACTTTTGTATTGGGAAAGTCATCTCCGGTGAACTTTTGTATTGGGAAAGTCATCTCCGGTGAACTTTTGTATTGGGAAAGTCATGCCCGGTGAACTTTTGTATTGGGAAAGTCATCTCCGGTGAACTTTTGTATTGGGAAAGTCATGCCCGGTGAACTTTTGTATTGGGAAAGTCATCTCCGGTGAACTTTTGTATTGGGAAAGTCATCTCCGGTGAACTTTTGTATTGGGAAAGTCATCTCCGGTGAACTTTTGTATTGGGAAAGTCATCTCCGGTGAACTTTTGTATTGGGAAAGTCATGCCCGGTGAACTTTTGTATTGGGAAAGACATCTCCGGTGAACTTTTGTATTGGGAAAGTCATCTCCGGTGAACTTTTGTATTGGGAAAGTCATCTCCGGTGAACTTTTGTATTGGGAAAGTCATCTCCGGTGAACTTTTGTATTGGGAAAGTCATGCCCGGTGAACTTTTGTATTGGGAAAGTCATGCCCGGTGAACTTTTGTATTGGGAAAGTCATCTCCGGTGAACTTTTCTATGGGAAAAGTCATCTCCGGTGAACTTTTGTATTGGGAAAGTCATGCCCGGTGAACTTTTGTATTGGCAAAGTCATCTCCGGTGAACTTTTGTATTGGGAAAGTCATCTCCGGTGAACTTTTGTATTGGGAAAGTCATCTCCGGTGAACTTTTGTATTGGGAAAGTCATCTCCGGTGAACTTTTGTATTGGGAAAGTCATGCCCGGTGAACTTTTGTATTGGGAAAGTCATGCCCGGTGAACTTTTGTATTGGGAAAGTCATCTCCGTTGAACTTTTGTATTGGGAAAGTCATCTCCGGTGAACTTTTGTATTAGGAAAGTCATGCCCGGTGAACTTTTTGTATTGGGAAAGTCATCTCCGGTGAACTTTTGTATTGGGAAAGTCATGCCCGGCGAACTTTTGTATTGGGAAAGTCATGCCCGGTGAACTTTTGTATTGGGAAAGTCATCTACAGTGAACTTTTGTATTGGGAAAGTCATGCCCGGTGAACTTTTGTATTGGGAAAGTCATCTCCGGTGAACTTTTGTATTGGGAAAGTCATCTCCGGTGAACTTTTGTATTGGGAAAGTCATGCCCGGTGAACTTTTGTATTGGGAAAGTCATGCCCGGTGAACTTTTGTATTGGGAAAGTCATCTCCGGTGAACTTTTGTATTGGGAAAGTCATGCCCGGTGAACTTTTGTATTGGGAAAGTCATGCCCGGTGAACTTTTGTATTGGGAAAGTCATCTCCGGTGAACTTTTGTATTGGGAAAAGTCATCTCCGGTGAACTTTTGTATTGGGAAAGTCATGCCCGGTGAACTTTTGTATTGGGAAAGTCATGCCCGGTGAACTTTTGTATTGGGAAAAGTCATGCCCGGTGAACTTTTGTATTGGGAAAGTCATGCCCGGTGAACTTTTGTATTGGGAAAGTCATGCCCGGTGAACTTTTGTATTGGGAAAGTCATGCCCGGTGAACTTTTGTATTGGGAAAGTCATCTCCGGTGAACTTTTGTATTGGGAAAGTCATCTCCGGTGAACTTTTCTATGGGAAAAGTCATCACCGGTGAACTTTTGTATTGGGAAAGTCATGCCCGGTGAACTTTTGTATTGGGAAAGTCATGCCCGGTGAACTTTTGTATTGGGAAAATCATGCCCGGTGAACTTTTGTATTGGGAAAGTCATCTCCGGTGAACTTTTGTATTGGGTAAGTCATGCCCGGTGAACTTTTGTATTGGGAAAGTCATCTCCGGTGAACTTTTGTATTGGGAAAGTCATCTCCGGTGAACTTTTGTATTGGGTAAGTCATGCCCGGTGAACTTTTGTATTGGGAAAGTCATCTCCGGTGAACTTTTGTATTGGGAAAGTCATCTCCGGTGAACTTTTGTATTGGGAAAGTCATCTCCGGTGAACTTTTGTATTGGGAAAGTCATCTCCGGTGAACTTTTGTATTGGGAAAGTCATGCCCGGTGAAATTTTGTATTGGGAAAGTCATCTCCGGTGAACTTTTGTATTGGGAAAGTCATGCCCGGTGAACTTTTGTATTGGGAAAGTCATGCCCGGTGAACTTTTGTATTGGGAAAGTCATGCCCGGTGAACTTTTGTATTGGGAAAGTCATGCCCGGTGAACTTTTGTATTGGGAAAGTCATGCCCGGTGAACTTTTGTATTGGGAAAGTCATGCCCGGTGAACTTTTGTATTGTCAAAGTCATCTCCGGTAAACTTTTGTATTGGGAAAGTCATCTCCGGTGAACTTTTGTATTGGGAAAGTCATCTCCGGTGAACTTTTGTATTGGGAAAGTCATCTCCGGTGAACTTTTGTATTGGGAAAGTCATCTCCGGTGAACTTTTGTATTGGGAAAGTCATGCCCGGTGAACTTTTGTATTGGGAAAGTCATGCCCGGTGAACTTTTGTATTGGGAAAGTCATCTCCGGTGAACTTTTGTATTGGGAAAGTCATCTCCGGTGAACTTTTGTATTGGGAAAGTCATGCCCGGTGAACTTTTGTATTGTCAAAGTCATGCCCGGTGAACTTTTGTATTGGGAAAGTCATGCCCGGTGAACTTTTGTATTGGGAAAGTCATGCCCGGTGAACTTTTGTATTGTCAAAGTCATGCCCGGTGAACTTTTGTATTGGGAAAGTCATGCCCGGTGAACTTTTGTATTGGGAAAGTCATCTCCGGTGAACTTTTGTATTGGGAAAGTCATGCCCGGTGAACTTTTGTATTGGGAAAGTCATGCCCGGTGAACTTTTGTATTGGGAAAGTCATCTCCGGTGAACTTTTGTATTGGGAAAGTCATCTCCGGTGAACTTTTGTATTGGGAAAGTCATCTCCGGTGAACTTTTGTATTGGGAAAGTCATGCCCGGTGAACTTTTGTATTGGGGAAGTCATCTCCGGTGAACTTTTGTATTGGGAAAGTCATCTCCGGTGAACTTTTGTATTGGGAAAGTCATGCCCGGTGAACTTTTGTATTGGGAAAGTCATCTCCGGTGAACTTTTGTATTGGGAAAGTCATGCCCGGTGAACTTTTGTATTGGGAAAGTCATGCCCGGTGAACTTTTGTATTGGGAAAGTCATGCCCGGTGAACTTTTGTATTGGGAAAGTCATCTCCGGTGAACTTTTGTATTGGGAAAGTCATGCCCGGTGAACTTTTGTATTGGGAAAGTCATCTCCGGTGAACTTTTGTATTGGGAAAGTCATCTCCGGTGAACTTTTCTATTGGGAAAGTCATGCCCGGTGAACTTTTGTATTGGGAAAGTCATCTCCGGTGAACTTTTGTATTGGGAAAGTCATGCCCGGTGAACTTTTGTATTGGGAAAGTCATGCCCGGTGAACTTTTGTATTGGGAAAGTCATGCCCGGTGAACTTTTGTATTGTCAAAGTCATGCCCGGTGAACTTTTGTATTGGGAAAGTCATGCCCGGTGAACTTTTGTATTGGGAAAGTCATCTCCGGTGAACTTTTGTATTGGGAAAGTCATGCCCGGTGAACTTTTGTATTGGGAAAGTCATGCCCGGTGAACTTTTGTATTGTCAAAGTCATCTCCGGTGAACTTTTGTATTGGGAAAGTCATCTCCGGTGAACTTTTGTATTGGGAAAGTCATCTCCGGTGAACTTTTGTATTGGGAAAGTCATCTCCGGTGAACTTTTGTATTGGGAAAGTCATGCCCGGTGAACTTTTGTATTGGGAAAGTCATGCCCGGTGAACTTTTGTATTGTCAAAGTCATGCCCGGTGAACTTTTGTATTGGGAAAGTCATGCCCGGTGAACTTTTGTATTGGGAAAGTCATCTCCGGTGAACTTTTGTATTGGGAAAGTCATGCCCGGTGAACTTTTGTATTGGGAAAGTCATGCCCGGTGAACTTTTGTATTGTCAAAGTCATCTCCGGTGAACTTTTGTATTGGGAAAGTCATCTCCGGTGAACTTTTGTATTGGGAAAGTCATCTCCGGTGAACTTTTGTATTGGGAAAGTCATCTCCGGTGAACTTTTGTATTGGGAAAGTCATCTCCGGTGAACTTTTGTATTGGGAAAGTCATGCCCGGTGAACTTTTGTATTGGGAAAGTCATGCCCGGTTAACTTTTGTATTGGGAAAGTCATGCCCGGTGAACTTTTGTATTGGGAAAGTCATCTCCGGTGAACTTTTGTATTGGGAAAGTCATCTCCGGTGAACTTTTGTATTGGGAAAGTCATGCCCGGTGAACTTTTGTATTGGGAAAGTCATGCCCGGTGAACTTTTGTATTGGGAAAAGTCATGCCCGGTGAACTTTTGTATTGGGAAAGTCATGCCCGGTGAACTTTTGTATTGGGAAAGTCATGCCCGGTGAACTTTTGTATTGGGAAAGTCATGCCCGGTGAACTTTTGTATTGGGAAAGTCATCTCCGGTGAACTTTTGTATTGGGAAAGTCATCTCCGGTGAACTTTTCTATGGGAAAAGTCATCACCGGTGAACTTTTGTATTGGGAAAGTCATGCCCGGTGAACTTTTGTATTGGGAAAGTCATGCCCGGTGAACTTTTGTATTGGGAAAATCATGCCCGGTGAACTTTTGTATTGGGAAAGTCATCTCCGGTGAACTTTTGTATTGGGTAAGTCATGCCCGGTGAACTTTTGTATTGGGAAAGTCATCTCCGGTGAACTTTTGTATTGGGTAAGTCATGCCCGGTGAACTTTTGTATTGGGAAAGTCATCTCCGGTGAACTTTTGTATTGGGAAAGTCATCTCCGGTGAACTTTTGTATTGGGAAAGTCATCTCCGGTGAACTTTTGTATTGGGAAAGTCATCTCCGGTGAACTTTTGTATTGGGAAAGTCATGCCCGGTGAAATTTTGTATTGGGAAAGTCATCTCCGGTGAACTTTTGTATTGGGAAAGTCATGCCCGGTGAACTTTTGTATTGGGAAAGTCATGCCCGGTGAACTTTTGTATTGGGAAAGTCATGCCCGGTGAACTTTTGTATTGGGAAAGTCATGCCCGGTGAACTTTTGTATTGTCAAAGTCATCTCCGGTGAACTTTTGTATTGGGAAAGTCATCTCCGGTGAACTTTTGTATTGGGAAAGTCATCTCCGGTGAACTTTTGTATTGGGAAAGTCATCTCCGGTGAACTTTTGTATTGGGAAAGTCATCTCCGGTGAACTTTTGTATTGGGAAATCATGCCCGGTGAACTTTTGTATTGGGAAAGTCATGCCCGGTGAACTTTTGTATTGGGAAAGTCATCTCCGGTGAACTTTTGTATTGGGAAAGTCATCTCCGGTGAACTTTTGTATTGGGAAAGTCATGCCCGGTGAACTTTTGTATTGGGAAATTCATGCCCGGTGAACTTTTGTATTGTCAAAGTCATGCCCGGTGAACTTTTGTATTGGGAAAGTCATGCCCGGTGAACTTTTGTATTGGGAAAGTCATGCCCGGTGAACTTTTGTATTGTCAAAGTCATGCCCGGTGAACTTTTGTATTGGGGAAGTCATGCCCGGTGAACTTTTGTATTGGGAAAGTCATCTCCGGTGAACTTTTGTATTGGGAAAGTCATGCCCGGTGAACTTTTGTATTGGGAAAGTCATGCCCGGTGAACTTTTGTATTGGGAAAGTCATCTCCGGTGAACTTTTGTATTGGGAAAGTCATCTCCGGTGAACTTTTGTATTGGGAAAGTCATCTCCGGTGAACTTTTGTATTGGGAAAGTCATGCCCGGTGAACTTTTGTATTGGGAAAGTCATCTCCGGTGAACTTTTGTATTGGGAAAGTCATCTCCGGTGAACTTTTGTATTGGGAAAGTCATGCCCGGTGAACTTTTGTATTGGGAAAGTCATGCCCGGTGAACTTTTGTATTGGGAAAGTCATGCCCGGTGAACTTTTGTATTGGGAAAGTCATGCCCGGTGAACTTTTGTATTGGGAAAGTCATGCCCGGTGAACTTTTGTATTGGGAAAGTCATGCCCGGTGAACTTTTGTATTGGGAAAGTCATCTCCGGTGAACTTTTGTATTGGGAAAGTCATGCCCGGTGAACTTTTGTATTGGGAAAGTCATGCCCGGTAAACTTTTGTATTGGGAAAGTCATGCCCGGTGAACTTTTGTATTGGGAAAGTCATCTCCGGTGAACTTTTGTATTGGGTAAGTCATGCCCGGTGAACTTTTGTATTGGGAAAGTCATGCCCGGTGAACTTTTGTATTGTCAAAGTCATCTCCGGTGAACTTTTGTATTGGGAAAGTCATCTCCGGTGAACTTTTGTATTGGGAAAGTCATCTCCGGTGAACTTTTGTATTGGGAAAGTCATCTCCGGTGAACTTTTGTATTGGGTAAGTCATGCCCGGTGAACTTTTGTATTGGGAAAGTCATCTCCGGTGAACTTTTGTATTGGGAAAGTCATCTCCGGTGAACTTTTGTATTGGGAAAGTCATCTCCGGTGAACTTTTGTATTGGGAAAGTCATCTCCGGTGAACTTTAGTATTGGGAAAGTCATGCCCGGTGAAATTTTGTATTGGGAAAGTCATCTCCGGTGAACTTTTGTATTGGGAAAGTCATGCCCGGTGAACTTTTGTATTGGGAAAGTCATGCCCGGTGAACTTTTGTATTGGGAAAGTCATGCCCGGTGAACTTTTGTATTGGGAAAGTCATGCCCGGTGAACTTTTGTATTGTCAAAGTCATCTCCGGTGAACTTTTGTATTGGGAAAGTCATCTCCGGTGAACTTTTGTATTGGGAAAGTCATCTCCGGTGAACTTTTGTATTGGGAAAGTCATCTCCGGTGAACTTTTGTATTGGGAAAGTCATCTCCGGTGAACTTTTGTATTGGGAAAGTCATGCCCGGTGAACTTTTGTATTGGGAAAGTCATGCCCGGTGAACTTTTGTATTGGGAAAGTCATCTCCGGTGAACTTTTGTATTGGGAAAGTCATTTCCGGTGAACTTTTGTATTGGGAAAGTCATGCCCGGTGAACTTTTGTATTGGGAAATTCATGCCCGGTGAACTTTTGTATTGTCAAAGTCATGCCCGGTGAACTTTTGTATTGGGAAAGTCATGCCCGGTGAACTTTTGTATTGGGAAAGTCATGCCCGGTGAACTTTTGTATTGTCAAAGTCATGCCCGGTGAACTTTTGTATTGGGAAAGTCATGCCCGGTGAACTTTTGTATTGGGAAAGTCATCTCCGGTGAACTTTTGTATTGGGAAAGTCATGCCCGGTGAACTTTTGTATTGGGAAAGTCATGCCCGGTGAACTTTTGTATTGGGAAAGTCATCTCCGGTGAACTTTTGTATTGGGAAAGTCATCTCCGGTGAACTTTTGTATTGGGAAAGTCATCTCCGGTGAACTTTTGTGTTGGGAAAGTCATGCCCGGTGAACTTTTGTATTGGGAAAGTCATCTCCGGTGAACTTTTGTATTGGGAAAGTCATCTCCGGTGAACTTTTGTATTGGGAAAGTCATGCCCGGTGAACTTTTGTATTGGGAAAGTCATGCCCGGTGAACTTTTGTATTGGGAAAGTCATGCCCGGTGAACTTTTGTATTGGGAAAGTCATGCCCGGTGAACTTTTGTATTGGGAAAGTCATGCCCGGTGAACTTTTGTATTGGGAAAGTCATGGCCGGTGAACTTTTGTATTGGGAAAGTCATCTCCGGTGAACTTTTGTATTGGGAAAGTCATGCCCGGTGAACTTTTGTATTGGGAAAGTCATGCCCGGTAAACTTTTGTATTGGGAAAGTCATGCCCGGTGAACTTTTGTATTGGGAAAGTCATCTCCGGTGAACTTTTGTATTGGGAAAGTCATGCCCGGTGAACTTTTGTATTGGGAAAGTCATCTCCGGTGAACTTTTGTATTGGGAAAGTCATCTCCGGTGAACTTTTCTATTGGGAAAGTCATGCCCGGTGAACTTTTGTATTGGGAAAGTCATCTCCGGTGAACTTTTGTATTGGGAAAGTCATGCCCGGTGAACTTTTGTATTGGGAAAGTCATGCCCGGTGAACTTTTGTATTGGGAAAGTCATGCCCGGTGAACTTTTGTATTGGGAAAGTCATGCCCGGTGAACTTTTGTATTGGGAAAGTCATGCCCGGTGAACTTTTGTATTGGGAAAGTCATGCCCGGTGAACTTTTGTATTGGGAAAGTCATGCCCGGTGAACTTTTGTTTTGGGAAAGTCATGCCCGGTGAACTTTTGTATTGGGAAAGTCATCTCCGGTGAACGTTTGTATTGGGAAAGTCATGCCCGGTGAACGTTTGTATTGGGAAAGTCATGCCCGGTGAACTTTTGTATTGGGAAAGTCATGCCCGGTGAACTTTTGTATTGGGAAAGTCATGCCCGGTGAACTTTTGTATTGGGAAAGTCATGCCCGGTGAACTTTTGTATTGGGAAAGTCATGCCCGTTGAACTTTTGTATTGGGAAAGTCATGCCCGGTGAACTTTTGTATTGGGAAAGTCATGCCCGGTGAACGTTTGTATTGGGAAAGTCATGCCCGGTGAACTTTTGTATTGGGAAAGTCATGCCCGGTGAACTTTTGTATTGGGAAAGTCATGCCCGGTGAACTTTTGTATTGGGAAAGTCATCTCCGGTGAACTTTTGTATTGGGAAAGTCATCTCCGGTGAACTTTTGTATTGGGAAAGTCATCTCCGGTGAACTTTTGTATTGGGAAAGTCATCTCCGGTGAACTTTTGTATTGGGAAAGTCATCTCCGGTGAACTTTTGTCATCTCCGGTGAACTTTTGTATTGGGAAAGTCATCTACGGTGAACTTTTGTATTGGGAAAGTCATGCCCGGTGAACTTTTGTATTGGGAAAGTCATCTCCGGTGAACTTTTGTATTGGGAAAGTCATGCCCGGTGAACTTTTGTATTGGGAAAGTCATGCCCGGTGAACTTTTGTATTGGGAAAGTCATCTACAGTGAACTTTTGTATTGGGAAAGTCATGCCCGGTGAACTTTTGTATTGGGAAAGTCATCTGCAGTGAACTTTTGTATTTTGAAAGTCATGCCCGGTGAACTTTTGTATTGGGAAAGTCATGCCCGGTGAACTTTTGTATTGGGAAAGTCATCTTCGGTGAACTTTTATATTGGGAAAGTCATCTCCGGTGAACTTTTGTATTGGGAAAGTCATGCCCGGTGAACTTTTGTATTGGGAAAGTCATGCCCGGTGAACTTTTGTATTGGGAAAGTCATCTCCGGTGAACTTTTGTATTGGGAAAGTCATCTCCGGTGAACTTTTGTATTGGGAAAGTCATGCCCGGTGAACTTTTGTATTGGGAAAGTCATGCCCGGTGAACTTTTGTATTGGGAAAAGTCATGCCCGGTGAACTTTTGTATTGGGAAAGTCATGCCCGGTGGACTTTTGTATTGGGAAAGTCATGCCCGGTGAACTTTTGTATTGGGAAAGTCATGCCCGGTCAACTTTTGTATTGGGAAAGTCATCTCCGGTGAACTTTTGTATTGGGAAAGTCATCTCCGGTGAACTTTTCTATGGGAAAAGTCATCACCGGTGAACTTTTGTATTGGGAAAGTCATGCCCGGTGAACTTTTGTATTGGGAAAGTCATGCCCGGTGAACTTTTGTATTGGGAAAGTCATCTCCGGTGAACTTTTGTATTGGGAAAGTCATGCCCGGTGAACTTTTGTATTGGGAAAGTCATCTCCGGTGAACTTTTGTATTGGGAAAGTCATCTCCGGTGAACTTTTGTATTGGGAAAGTCATGCCCGGTGAACTTTTGTATTGGTAAAATCATCTCCGGTGAACTTTTGTATTGGGAAAGTCATGCCCGGTGAACTTTTGTATTGGGAAAGTCATCTCCGGTGAACTTTTGTATTGGGAAAGTCATCTCCGGTGAACTTTTGTATTGGGAAAGTCATGCCCGGTGAACTTTTGTATTGGGAAAGTCATGCCCGGTGAACTTTTGTATTGGGAAAGTCATGCCCGGTGAACTTTTGTATTGGGAAAGTCATCTCCGGTGAACTTTTGTATTGGGAAAGTCATCTCCGGTGAACTTTTGTATTGGGAAAGTCATCTCCGGTGAACTTTTGTATTGGGAAAGTCATCTCCGGTGAACTTTTGTATTGTGAAAGTCATGCCCGGTGAACTTTTGTATTGGGAAAGTCATGCCCGGTGAACTTTTGTATTCGGAAAGTCATGCCCGGTGAACTTTTGTATTGTCAAAGTCATGCCCGGTGAACTTTTGTATTGGGAAAGTCATCTCCGGTGAACTTTTGTATTGGGAAAGTCATCTCCGGTGAACTTTTGTATTGGGAAAGTCATCTCCGGTGAACTTTTGTATTGGGAAAGTCATCTCCGGTGAACTTTTGTATTGGGAAAGTCATGCCCGGTGAACTTTTGTATTGGGAAAGTCATGCCCGGTGAACTTTTGTATTGGGAAAGTCATCTCCGGTGAACTTTTGTATTGGGAAAGTCATCTCCGGTGAACTTTTGTATTGGGAAAGTCATGCCCGGTGAACTTTTGTATTGGGAAAGTCATCTCCGGTGAACTTTTGTATTGGGAAAGTCATCTCCGGTGAACTTTTGTATTGGGAAAGTCATGCCCGGTGAACTTTTGTATTGGGAAAGTCATCTCCGGTGAACTTTTGTATTGGGAAAGTCATGCCCGGTGAACTTTTGTATTGGGAAAGTCATCTCCGGTGAACTTTTGTATTGGGAAAGTCATCTCCGGTGAACTTTTGTATTGGGAAAGTCATCTCCGGTGAACTTTTGTATTGGGAAAGTCATCTCCGGTGAACTTTTGTATTTGGAAAGTCATGCCCGGTGAACTTTTGTATTGGGAAAGTCATGCCCGGTGAACTTTTGTATTGGGAAAGTCATGCCCGGTGAACTTTTGTATTGGGAAAGTCATGCCCGGTGAACTTTTGTATTGGGAAAGTCATGCCCGGTGAACTTTTGTATTGGGAAAGTCATGCCCGGTGAACTTTTGTATTGGGAAAGTCATCTCCGGTGAACTTTTGTATTGGGAAAGTCATGCCCGGTGAACTTTTGTATTGGGAAAGTCATGCCAGGTGAACTTTTGTATTGGGAAAGTCATGCCCGGTGAACTTTTGTATTGGGAAAGTCATGCCCGGTGAACTTTTGTATTGGGAAAGTCATGCCCGGTGAACTTTTGTATTGGGAAAGTCATCTCCGGTGAACTTTTGTATTGGGAAAGTCATCTCCGGTGAACTTTTCTATTGGGAAAGTCATGCCCGGTGAACTTTTGTATTGGGAAAGTCATCTCCGGTGAACTTTTGTATTGGGAAAGTCATGCCCGGTGAACTTTTGTATTGGGAAAGTCATCTCCGGTGAACTTTTGTATTGGGAAAGTCATGCCCGGTGAACTTTTGTATTGGGAAAGTCATGCCCGGTGAACTTTTGTATTGGGAAAGTCATGCCCGGTGAACTTTTGTATTGGGAAAGTCATGCCCGGTGAACTTTTGTATTGGGAAAGTCATGCCCGGTGAACTTTTGTTTTGGGAAAGTCATGCCCGGTGAACTTTTGTATTGGGAAAGTCATGCCAGGTGAACTTTTGTATTGGGAAAGTCATGCCCGGTGAACGTTTGTATTGGGAAAGTCATGCCCGGTGAACTTTTGTATTGGGAAAGTCATCTCCGGTGAACTTTTGTATTGGGTAAGTCATGCCCGGTGAACTTTTGTATTGGGAAAGTCATGCCCGGTGAACTTTTGTATTGGGAAAGTCATGCCCGGTGAACTTTTGTATTGGGAAAGTCATGCCCGGTGAACTTTTGTATTGGGAAAGTCATGCCCGTTGAACTTTTGTATTGGGAAAGTCATGCCCGGTGAACTTTTGCATTGGGAAAGTCATGCCCGGTGAACGTTTGTATTGGGAAAGTCATGCCCGGTGAACTTTTGTATTGGGAAAGTCATCTCCGGTGAACTTTTGTATTGGGAAAGTCATGCCCGGTGAACTTTTGTATTGGGAAAGTCATGCCCGGTGAACTTTTGTATTGGGAAAGTCATGCCCGGTGAACTTTTGTATTGGGAAAGTCATCTCCGGTGAACTTTTGTATTGGGAAAGTCATCTCCGGTGAACTTTTGTATTGGGAAAGTCATCTCCGGTGAACTTTTGTATTGGGAAAGTCATGCCCGGTGAACTTTTGTATTGGGAAAGTCATGCCCGGTGAACTTTTCTATGGGAAAAGTCATCTCCGGTGAACTTTTGTATTGGGAAAGTCATGCCCGGTGAACTTTTGTATTGGGAAAGTCATCTCCGGTGAACTTTTGTATTGGGAAAGTCATCTCCGGTGAACTTTTGTATTGGGAAAGTCATGCCCGGTGAACTTTTGTATTGGGAAAGTCATGCCCGGTGAACTTTTGTATTGGGAAAGTCATTTCCGGTGAACTTTTGTATTGGGAAAGTCATCTCCGGTGAACTTTTGTATTGGTAAAGTCATGCCCGGTGAACTTTTGTATTGGGAAAGTCATCTCCGGTGAACTTTTGTATTGGGAAAGTCATGCCCGGTGAACTTTTGTATTGGGAAAGTCATGCCCGGTGAACTTTTGTATTGGGAAAGTCATGCCCGGTGAACTTTTGTATTGGGAAAGTCATGCCCGGTGAACTTTTGTATTGGGAAAGTCATGCCCGGTGAACTTTTGTATTGGGAAAGTCATGCCCGGTGAACTTTTGTATTGGGAAAGTCATGCCCGGTGAACGTTTGTATTGGGAAAGTCATGCCCGGTGAACTTTTGTATTGGGAAAGTCATCTCCGGTGAACTTTTGTATTGGGAAAGTCATGCCCGGTGAACTTTTGTATTGGGAAAGTCATGCCAGGTGAACTTTTGTATTGGGAAAGTCATGCCCAGTGAACTTTTGTATTGGGAAAGTCATGCCCGGTGAACTTTTGTATTGGGAAAGTCATGCCCGGTGAACTTTTGTATTGGGAAAGTCATGCCCGGTGAACTTTTGTATTGGGAAAGTCATGCCCGGTGAACTTTTGTATTGGGAAAGTCATGACCGGTGAACGTTTGTATTGGGAAAGTCATGCCCGGTGAACTTTTGTATTGGGAAAGTCATCTCCGGTGAACTTTTGTATTGGGAAAGTCATGCCCGGTGAACTTTTGTATTGGGAAAGTCATGCCCGGTGAACTTTTGTATTGGGAAAGTCATGCCCGGTGAACTTTTGTATTGGGAAAGTCATCTCCGGTGAACTTTTGTATTGGGAAAGTCATCTCCGGTGAACTTTTGTATTGGGAAAGTCATCTCCGGTGAACTTTTGTATTGGGAAAGTCATGCCCGGTGAACTTTTGTATTGGGAAAGTCATGCCCGGTGAACTTTTCTATGGGAAAAGTCATCTCCGGTGAACTTTTGTATTGGGAAAGTCATGCCCGGTGAACTTTTGTATTGGGAAAGTCATGCCCGGTGAACTTTTGTATTGGGAAAGTCATCTCCGGTGAACTTTTGTATTGGGAAAGTCATCTCCGGTGAACTTTTGTATTGGGAAAGTCATGCCCGGTGAACTTTTGTATTGGGAAAGTCATCTCCGGTGAACTTTTGTATTGGGAAAGTCATGCCCGGTGAACTTTTGTATTGGGAAAGTCATCTCCGGTGAGCTTTTGTATTGGGAAAGTCATCTCCGATGAACTTTTGTATTGGGAAAGTCATCTCCGGCGAACTTTTGTATTGGTAAAGTCATGCCCGGTGAACTTTTGTATTGGGAAAGTCATCTCCGGTGAACTTTTGTATTGGGAAAGTCATGCCCGGTGAACTTTTGTATTGGGAAAGTCATGCCCGGTGAACTTTTGTATTGGGAAAGTCATGCCCGGTGAACTTTTGTATTGGGAAAGTCATGCCCGGTGAACTTTTGTATTGTCAAAGTCATGCCCGGTGAACTTTTGTATTGGGAAAGTCATGCCCGGTGAACTTTTGTATTGGGAAAGTCATCTCCGGTGAACTTTTGTATTGGGAAAGTCATCTCCGGTGAACTTTTGTATTGGGAAAGTCATCTCCGGTGAACTTTTGTATTGGGAAAGTCATGCCCGGTGAACTTTTGTATTGGGAAAGTCATCTCCGGTGAACTTTTGTATTGGGAAAGTCATCTCCGGTGAACTTTTGTATTGGGAAAGTCATGCCCGGTGAACTTTTGTATTGGGAAAGCCATCTCTGGTGAACTTTTGTATTGGGAAAGTCATGCCCGGTGAACTTTTGTATTGGGAAAGTCATCTCCGGTGAACTTTTGTATTGGGAAAGTCATCTCCGGTGAACTTTTGTATTGGGAAAGTCATCTCCGGTGAACTTTTGTATTGGTAAAGTCATGCCCGGTGAACTTTTGTATTGGGAAAGTCATCTCCGGTGAACTTTTGTATTGGGAAAGTCATGCCCGGTGAACTTTTGTATTGGGAAAGTCATGCCCGGTGAACTTTTGTATTGGGAAAGTCATGCCCGGTGAACTTTTGTATTGGGAAAGTCATGCCCGGTGAACTTTTGTATTGGGAAAGTCATGCCCGGTGAACTTTTGTATTGGGAAAGTCATGCCCGGTGAACTTTTGTATTGGGAAAGTCATGCCCGGTGAACGTTTGTATTGGGAAAGTCATGCCCGGTGAACTTTTGTATTGGGAAAGTCATCTCCGGTGAACTTTTGTATTGGGAAAGTCATGCCCGGTGAACTTTTGTATTGGGAAAGTCATGCCAGGTGAACTTTTGTATTGGGAAAGTCATGCCCAGTGAACTTTTGTATTGGGAAAGTCATGCCCGGTGAACTTTTGTATTGGGAAAGTCATGCCCGGTGAACTTTTGTATTGGGAAAGTCATGCCCGGTGAACTTTTGTATTGGGAAAGTCATGCCCGGTGAACTTTTGTATTGGGAAAGTCATGACCGGTGAACGTTTGTATTGGGAAAGTCATGCCCGGTGAACTTTTGTATTGGGAAAGTCATCTCCGGTGAACTTTTGTATTGGGAAAGTCATGCCCGGTGAACTTTTGTATTGGGAAAGTCATGCCCGGTGAACTTTTGTATTGGGAAAGTCATCTCCGGTGAACTTTTGTATTGGGAAAGTCATCTCCGGTGAACTTTTGTATTGGGAAAGTCATCTCCGGTGAACTTTTGTATTGGGAAAGTCATGCCCGGTGAACTTTTGTATTGGGAAAGTCATGCCCGGTGAACTTTTCTATGGGAAAAGTCATCTCCGGTGAACTTTTGTATTGGGAAAGTCATGCCCGGTGAACTTTTGTATTGGGAAAGTCATGCCCGGTGAACTTTTGTATTGGGAAAGTCATCTCCGGTGAACTTTTGTATTGGGAAAGTCATCTCCGGTGAACTTTTGTATTGGGAAAGTCATGCCCGGTGAACTTTTGTATTGGGAAAGTCATCTCCGGTGAACTTTTGTATTGGGAAAGTCATGCCCGGTGAACTTTTGTATTGGGAAAGTCATCTCCGGTGAACTTTTGTATTGGGAAAGTCATCTCCGATGAACTTTTGTATTGGGAAAGTCATCTCCGGCGAACTTTTGTATTGGTAAAGTCATGCCCGGTGAACTTTTGTATTGGGAAAGTCATCTCCGGTGAACTTTTGTATTGGGAAAGTCATGCCCGGTGAACTTTTGTATTGGGAAAGTCATGCCCGGTGAACTTTTGTATTGGGAAAGTCATGCCCGGTGAACTTTTGTATTGGGAAAGTCATGCCCGGTGAACTTTTGTATTGTCAAAGTCATGCCCGGTGAACTTTTGTATTGGGAAAGTCATGCCCGGTGAACTTTTGTATTGGGAAAGTCATCTCCGGTGAACTTTTGTATTGGGAAAGTCATCTCCGGTGAACTTTTGTATTGGGAAAGTCATCTCCGGTGAACTTTTGTATTGGGAAAGTCATGCCCGGTGAACTTTTGTATTGGGAAAGTCATCTCCGGTGAACTTTTGTATTGGGAAAGTCATCTCCGGTGAACTTTTGTATTGGGAAAGTCATGCCCGGTGAACTTTTGTATTGGGAAAGCCATCTCTGGTGAACTTTTGTATTGGGAAAGTCATGCCCGGTGAACTTTTGTATTGGGAAAGTCATCTCCGGTGAACTTTTGTATTGGGAAAGTCATCTCCGGTGAACTTTTGTATTGGGAAAGTCATCTCCGGTGAACTTTTGTATTGGGAAAGTCATCTCCGGTGAACTTTTGTATTGGGAAAGTCATGCCCGGTGAACTTTTGTATTGGGAAAGTCATGCCCGGTGAACTTTTGTATTGGGAAAGTCATGCCCGGTGAACTTTTGTATTGGGAAAGTCATGCCCGGTGAACTTTTGTATTGGGAAAGTCATGCCCGGTGAACTTTTGTATTGGGAAAGTCATGCCCGGTGAACTTTTGTATTGGGAAAGTCATCTCCGGTGAACTTTTGTATTGGGAAAGTCATGGCCGGTGAACTTTTGTATTGGGAAAGTCATGCCCGGTGAACTTTTGTATTGGGAAAGTCATGCCCGGTGAACTTTTGTATTGGGAAAGTCATGCCCGGTGAACTTTTGTATTGGGAAAGTCATCTCCGGTGAACTTTTGTATTGGGAAAGTCATCTCCGGTGAACTTTTGTATTGGGAAAGTCATGCCCGGTGAACTTTTGTATTGGGAAAGTCATCTCCGGTGAACTTTTGTATGGGGAAAGTCATGCCCGGTGAACTTTTGTATTGGGAAAGTCATCTCCGGTGAACTTTTGTATTGGGAAAATCATGCCCGGTGAACTTTTGTATTGGGAAAGTCATGCCCGGTGAACTTTTGTATTGGGAAAGTCATGCCCGGTGAACTTTTGTATTGGGAAAGTCATGCCCGGTGAACTTTTGTATTGGGAAAGTCATGCCCGGTGAACTTTTGTATTGGGAAAGTCATGCCCGGTGAACTTTTGTATTGTGAAAGTCATGCCCGGTAAACTTTTGTATTGGGAAAGTCATCTCCGGTGAACTTTTGTATTGGGAAAGTCATCTCCGGTGAACTTTTGTATTGGGAAAGTCATGCCCGGTGAACTTTTGTATTGGGAAAGTCATGCCCGGTGAACTTTTCTATGGGAAAAGTCATCTCCGGTGAACTTTTGTATTGGGAAAGTCATGCCCGGTGAACTTTTGTATTGGGAAAGTCATGCCCGGTGAACTTTTGTATTGGGAAAGTCATCTCCGGTGAACTTTTGTATTGGGAAAGTCATGCCCGGTGAACTTTTGTATTGGGAAAGTCATGCCCGGTGAACTTTTGTATTGGGAAAGTCATTTCCGGTGAACTTTTGTATTGGGAAAGTCATCTCCGGTGAACTTTTGTATTGGTAAAGTCATGCCCGGTGAACGTTTGTATTGGGAAAGTCATGCCCGGTGAACTTTTGTATTGGGAAAGTCATCTCCGGTGAACTTTTGTATTGGGAAAGTCATGCCCGGTGAACTTTTGTATTGGGAAAGCCATCTCTGGTGAACTTTTGTATTGGGAAAGTCATGCCCGGTGAACTTTTGTATTGGGAAAGTCATGCCCGGTGAACTTTTGTATTGGGAAAGTCATGCCCGGTGAACTTTTGTATTGGGAAAGTCATCTCCGGTAAACTTTTGTATTGGGAAAGTCATCTCCGGTGAACTTTTGTATTGGGAAAGTCATCTCCGGTGAACTTTTGTTTTGGGAAAGTCATGCCCGGTGAACTTTTGTATTGGGAAAGTCATGCCAGGTGAACTTTTGTATTGGGAAAGTCATGCCCGGTGAACGTTTGTATTGGGAAAGTCATGCCCGGTGAACTTTTGTATTGGGAAAGTCATCTCCGGTGAACTTTTGTATTGGGAAAGTCATCTCCGGTGAACTTTTGTATTGGGAAAGTCATCTCCGGTGAACTTTTGTATTGGGAAAGTCATGCCCGGTGAACTTTTGTATTGGGAAAGTCATGCCCGGTGAACTTTTGTATTGGGAAAGTCATGCCCGGTGAACTTTTGTATTGGGAAAGTCATCTCCGGTAAACTTTTGTATTGGGAAAGTCATCTCCGGTGAACTTTTGTATTGGGAAAGTCATCTCCGGTGAACTTTTGTTTTGGGAAAGTCATGCCCGGTGAACTTTTGTATTGGGAAAGCCATCTCTGGTGAACTTTTGTATTGGGAAAGTCATGCCCGGTGAACTTTTGTATTGGGAAAGTCATCTCCGGTGAACTTTTGTATTGGGAAAGTCATCTCCGGTGAACTTTTGTATTGGGAAAGTCATCTCCGGTGAACTTTTGTATTGGGAAAGTCATCTCCGGTGAACTTTTGTATTGGGAAAGTCATGCCCGGTGAACTTTTGTATTGGGAAAGTCATGCCCGGTGAACTTTTGTATTGGGAAAGTCATGCCCGGTGAACTTTTGTATTGGGAAAGTCATGCCCGGTGAACTTTTGTATTGGGAAAGTCATGCCCGGTGAACTTTTGTATTGGGAAAGTCATGCCCGGTGAACTTTTGTATTGGGAAAGTCATGCCCGGTGAACTTTTGTATTGGGAAAGTCATGCCCGGTGAACTTTTGTATTGGGAAAGTCATGCCCGGTGAACTTTTGTATTGGGAAAGTCATGCCCGGTGAACTTTTGTATTGGGAAAGTCATCTCCGGTAAACTTTTGTATTGGGAAAGTCATCTCCGGTGAACTTTTGTATTGGGAAAGTCATCTCCGGTGAACTTTTGTTTTGGGAAAGTCATGCCCGGTGAACTTTTGTATTGGGAAAGTCATGCCAGGTGAACTTTTGTATTGGGAAAGTCATGCCCGGTGAACGTTTGTATTGGGAAAGTCATGCCCGGTGAACTTTTGTATTGGGAAAGTCATCTCCGGTGAACTTTTGTATTGGGTAAGTCATGCCCGGTGAACTTTTGTATTGGGAAAGTCATGCCCGGTGAACTTTTGTATTGGGAAAGTCATGCCCGGTGAACTTTTGTATTGGGAAAGTCATGCCCGGTGAACTTTTGTATTGGGAAAGTCATGCCCGTTGAACTTTTGTATTGGGAAAGTCATGCCCGGTGAACTTTTGCATTGGGAAAGTCATGCCCGGTGAACGTTTGTATTGGGAAAGTCATGCCCGGTGAACTTTTGTATTGGGAAAGTCATCTCCGGTGAACTTTTGTATTGGGAAAGTCATGCCCGGTGAACTTTTGTATTGGGAAAGTCATGCCCGGTGAACTTTTGTATTGGGAAAGTCATGCCCGGTGAACTTTTGTATTGGGAAAGTCATCTCCGGTAAACTTTTGTATTGGGAAAGTCATCTCCGGTGAACTTTTGTATTGGGAAAGTCATCTCCGGTGAACTTTTGTATTGGGAAAGTCATGCCCGGTGAACTTTTGTATTGGGAAAGTCATGCCCGGTGAACTTTTCTATGGGAAAAGTCATCTCCGGTGAACTTTTGTATTGGGAAAGTCATGCCCGGTGAACTTTTGTATTGGGAAAGTCATGCCCGGTGAACTTTTGTATTGGGAAAGTCATCTCCGGTGAACTTTTGTATTGGGAAAGTCATGCCCGGTGAACTTTTGTATTGGGAAAGTCATGCCCGGTGAACTTTTGTATTGGGAAAGTCATTTCCGGTGAACTTTTGTATTGGGAAAGTCATCTCCGGTGAACTTTTGTATTGGTAAAGTCATGCCCGGTGAACTTTTGTATTGGGAAAGTCATCTCCGGTGAACTTTTGTATTGGGAAAGTCATGCCCGGTGAACTTTTGTATTGGGAAAGTCATGCCCGGTGAACTTTTGTATTGGGAAAGTCATGCCCGGTGAACTTTTGTATTGGGAAAGTCATGCCCGGTGAACTTTTGTATTGGGAAAGTCATGCCCGGTGAACTTTTGTATTGGGAAAGTCATGCCCGGTGAACTTTTGTATTGGGAAAGTCATGCCCGGTGAACGTTTGTATTGGGAAAGTCATGCCCGGTGAACTTTTGTATTGGGAAAGTCATCTCCGGTGAACTTTTGTATTGGGAAAGTCATGCCCGGTGAACTTTTGTATTGGGAAAGTCATGCCAGGTGAACTTTTGTATTGGGAAAGTCATGCCCAGTGAACTTTTGTATTGGGAAAGTCATGCCCGGTGAACTTTTGTATTGGGAAAGTCATGCCCGGTGAACTTTTGTATTGGGAAAGTCATGCCCGGTGAACTTTTGTATTGGGAAAGTCATGCCCGGTGAACTTTTGTATTGGGAAAGTCATGACCGGTGAACGTTTGTATTGGGAAAGTCATGCCCGGTGAACTTTTGTATTGGGAAAGTCATCTCCGGTGAACTTTTGTATTGGGAAAGTCATGCCCGGTGAACTTTTGTATTGGGAAAGTCATGCCCGGTGAACTTTTGTATTGGGAAAGTCATGCCCGGTGAACTTTTGTATTGGGAAAGTCATCTCCGGTGAACTTTTGTATTGGGAAAGTCATCTCCGGTGAACTTTTGTATTGGGAAAGTCATCTCCGGTGAACTTTTGTATTGGGAAAGTCATGCCCGGTGAACTTTTGTATTGGGAAAGTCATGCCCGGTGAACTTTTCTATGGGAAAAGTCATCTCCGGTGAACTTTTGTATTGGGAAAGTCATGCCCGGTGAACTTTTGTATTGGGAAAGTCATGCCCGGTGAACTTTTGTATTGGGAAAGTCATCTCCGGTGAACTTTTGTATTGGGAAAGTCATCTCCGGTGAACTTTTGTATTGGGAAAGTCATGCCCGGTGAACTTTTGTATTGGGAAAGTCATCTCCGGTGAACTTTTGTATTGGGAAAGTCATGCCCGGTGAACTTTTGTATTGGGAAAGTCATCTCCGGTGAGCTTTTGTATTGGGAAAGTCATCTCCGATGAACTTTTGTATTGGGAAAGTCATCTCCGGCGAACTTTTGTATTGGTAAAGTCATGCCCGGTGAACTTTTGTATTGGGAAAGTCATCTCCGGTGAACTTTTGTATTGGGAAAGTCATGCCCGGTGAACTTTTGTATTGGGAAAGTCATGCCCGGTGAACTTTTGTATTGGGAAAGTCATGCCCGGTGAACTTTTGTATTGGGAAAGTCATGCCCGGTGAACTTTTGTATTGTCAAAGTCATGCCCGGTGAACTTTTGTATTGGGAAAGTCATGCCCGGTGAACTTTTGTATTGGGAAAGTCATCTCCGGTGAACTTTTGTATTGGGAAAGTCATCTCCGGTGAACTTTTGTATTGGGAAAGTCATCTCCGGTGAACTTTTGTATTGGGAAAGTCATGCCCGGTGAACTTTTGTATTGGGAAAGTCATCTCCGGTGAACTTTTGTATTGGGAAAGTCATCTCCGGTGAACTTTTGTATTGGGAAAGTCATGCCCGGTGAACTTTTGTATTGGGAAAGCCATCTCTGGTGAACTTTTGTATTGGGAAAGTCATGCCCGGTGAACTTTTGTATTGGGAAAGTCATCTCCGGTGAACTTTTGTATTGGGAAAGTCATCTCCGGTGAACTTTTGTATTGGGAAAGTCATCTCCGGTGAACTTTTGTATTGGTAAAGTCATGCCCGGTGAACTTTTGTATTGGGAAAGTCATCTCCGGTGAACTTTTGTATTGCGAAAGTCATGCCCGGTGAACTTTTGTATTGGGAAAGTCATGCCCGGTGAACTTTTGTATTGGGAAAGTCATGCCCGGTGAACTTTTGTATTGGGAAAGTCATGCCCGGTGAACTTTTGTATTGGGAAAGTCATGCCCGGTGAACTTTTGTATTGGGAAAGTCATGCCCGGTGAACTTTTGTATTGGGAAAGTCATGCCCGGTGAACGTTTGTATTGGGAAAGTCATGCCCGGTGAACTTTTGTATTGGGAAAGTCATCTCCGGTGAACTTTTGTATTGGGAAAGTCATGCCCGGTGAACTTTTGTATTGGGAAAGTCATGCCAGGTGAACTTTTGTATTGGGAAAGTCATGCCCAGTGAACTTTTGTATTGGGAAAGTCATGCCCGGTGAACTTTTGTATTGGGAAAGTCATGCCCGGTGAACTTTTGTATTGGGAAAGTCATGCCCGGTGAACTTTTGTATTGGGAAAGTCATGCCCGGTGAACTTTTGTATTGGGAAAGTCATGACCGGTGAACGTTTGTATTGGGAAAGTCATGCCCGGTGAACTTTTGTATTGGGAAAGTCATCTCCGGTGAACTTTTGTATTGGGAAAGTCATGCCCGGTGAACTTTTGTATTGGGAAAGTCATGCCCGGTGAACTTTTGTATTGGGAAAGTCATGCCCGGTGAACTTTTGTATTGGGAAAGTCATCTCCGGTGAACTTTTGTATTGGGAAAGTCATCTCCGGTGAACTTTTGTATTGGGAAAGTCATCTCCGGTGAACTTTTGTATTGGGAAAGTCATGCCCGGTGAACTTTTGTATTGGGAAAGTCATGCCCGGTGAACTTTTCTATGGGAAAAGTCATCTCCGGTGAACTTTTGTATTGGGAAAGTCATGCCCGGTGAACTTTTGTATTGGGAAAGTCATGCCCGGTGAACTTTTGTATTGGGAAAGTCATCTCCGGTGAACTTTTGTATTGGGAAAGTCATCTCCGGTGAACTTTTGTATTGGGAAAGTCATGCCCGGTGAACTTTTGTATTGGGAAAGTCATCTCCGGTGAACTTTTGTATTGGGAAAGTCATGCCCGGTGAACTTTTGTATTGGGAAAGTCATCTCCGGTGAACTTTTGTATTGGGAAAGTCATCTCCGATGAACTTTTGTATTGGGAAAGTCATCTCCGGCGAACTTTTGTATTGGTAAAGTCATGCCCGGTGAACTTTTGTATTGGGAAAGTCATCTCCGGTGAACTTTTGTATTGGGAAAGTCATGCCCGGTGAACTTTTGTATTGGGAAAGTCATGCCCGGTGAACTTTTGTATTGGGAAAGTCATGCCCGGTGAACTTTTGTATTGGGAAAGTCATGCCCGGTGAACTTTTGTATTGTCAAAGTCATGCCCGGTGAACTTTTGTATTGGGAAAGTCATGCCCGGTGAACTTTTGTATTGGGAAAGTCATCTCCGGTGAACTTTTGTATTGGGAAAGTCATCTCCGGTGAACTTTTGTATTGGGAAAGTCATCTCCGGTGAACTTTTGTATTGGGAAAGTCATGCCCGGTGAACTTTTGTATTGGGAAAGTCATCTCCGGTGAACTTTTGTATTGGGAAAGTCATCTCCGGTGAACTTTTGTATTGGGAAAGTCATGCCCGGTGAACTTTTGTATAAAGCCATCTCTGGTGAACTTTTGTATTGGGAAAGTCATGCCCGGTGAACTTTTGTATTGGGAAAGTCATCTCCGGTGAACTTTGGTGATTTGTATTGGGAAAGTCTCCGGTGAACTTTTGTATTGGGAAAGTCATCTCCGGTGAACTTTTGTATTGGGAAAGTCATCTCCGGTGAACTTTTGTATTGGGAAAGTCATGCCCGGTGAACTTTTGTATTGGGAAAGTCATGCCCGGTGAACTTTTGTATTGGGAAAGTCATGCCCGGTGAACTTTTGTATTGGGAAAGTCATGCCCGGTGAACTTTTGTATTGGGAAAGTCATGCCCGGTGAACTTTTGTATTGGGAAAGTCATCTCCGGTGAACTTTTGTATTGGGAAAGTCATGGCCGGTGAACTTTTGTATTGGGAAAGTCATGCCCGGTGAACTTTTGTATTGGGAAAGTCATGCCCGGTGAACTTTTGTATTGGGAAAGTCATGCCCGGTGAACTTTTGTATTGGGAAAGTCATCTCCGGTGAACTTTTGTATTGGGAAAGTCATCTCCGGTGAACTTTTGTATTGGGAAAGTCATGCCCGGTGAACTTTTGTATTGGGAAAGTCATCTCCGGTGAACTTTTGTATGGGGAAAGTCATGCCCGGTGAACTTTTGTATTGGGAAAGTCATCTCCGGTGAACTTTTGTATTGGGAAAATCATGCCCGGTGAACTTTTGTATTGGGAAAGTCATGCCCGGTGAACTTTTGTATTGGGAAAGTCATGCCCGGTGAACTTTTGTATTGGGAAAGTCATGCCCGGTGAACTTTTGTATTGGGAAAGTCATGCCCGGTGAACTTTTGTATTGGGAAAGTCATGCCCGGTGAACTTTTGTATTGTGAAAGTCATGCCCGGTAAACTTTTGTATTGGGAAAGTCATCTCCGGTGAACTTTTGTATTGGGAAAGTCATGCCCGGTGAACTTTTGTATTGGGAAAGTCATGCCCGGTGAACTTTTGTATTGGGAAAGTCATCTCCGGTGAACTTTTGTATTGGGAAAGTCATCTCCGGTGAACTTTTGTATTGGGAAAGTCATGCCCGGTGAACTTTTGTATTGGGAAAGTCATGCCCGGTGAACTTTTCTATGGGAAAAGTCATCTCCGGTGAACTTTTGTATTGGGAAAGTCATGCCCGGTGAACTTTTGTATTGGGAAAGTCATGCCCGGTGAACTTTTGTATTGGGAAAGTCATGCCCGGTGAACTTTTGTATTGGGAAAGTCATGCCCGGTGAACTTTTGTATTGGGAAAGTCATCTCCGGTGAACTTTTGTATTGGGAAAGTCATCTCCGGTGAACTTTTGTATTGGGAAAGTCATGCCCGGTGAACTTTTGTATTGGGAAGGTCATCTCCGGTGAACTTTTCTATTGGGAAAGTCATGCCCGGTGAACTTTTGTATTGGGAAAGTCATCTCCGGTGAACTTTTGTATTGGGAAAGTCATCTCCGGTGAACTTTTGTATTGGGAAAGTCATCTCCGGTGAACTTTTGTATTGGGAAAGTCATCTCCGGTGAACTTTTGTATTGGGAAAGTCATGCCCGGTGAACTTTTGTATTGGGAAAGTCATGCCCGGTGAACTTTTGTATTGGGAAAGTCATCTCCGGTGAACTTTTGTATTGGGAAAGTCATCTCCGGTGAACTTTTGTATTGGGAAAGTCATCTCCGGTGAACTTTTGTATTGGGAAAGTCATGCCCGGTGAACTTTTGTATTGGGAAAGTCATGCCCGGTGAACTTTTGTATTGGGAAAGTCATCTCCGGTGAACTTTTCTATGGGAAAAGTCATCTCCGGTGAACTTTTGTATTGGGAAAGTCATGCCCGGTGAACTTTTGTATTGGGAAAGTCATCTCCGGTGAACTTTTGTATTGGGAAAGTCATCTCCGGTGAACTTTTGTATTGGGAAAGTCATCTCCGGTGAACTTTTGTATTGGGAAAGTCATCTCCGGTGAACTTTTGTATTGGGAAAGTCATGCCCGGTGAACTTTTGTATTGGGAAAGTCATGCCCGGTGAACTTTTGTATTGGGAAAGTCATCTCCGGTGAACTTTTGTATTGGGAAAGTCATCTCCGGTGAACTTTTGTATTGAGAAAGTCATCTCCGGTGAACTTTTGTATTGGGAAAGTCATGCCCGGTGAACTTTTGTATTGGGAAAGTCATCTCCGGTGAACTTTTGTATTGGGAAAGTCATGCCCGGTGAACTTTTGTATTGGGAAAGTCATGCCCGGTGAACTTTTGTATTGGGAAAGTCATCTCCGGTGAACTTTTGTATTGGGAAAGTCATGCCCGGTGAACTTTTGTATTGGGAAAGTCATGCCCGGTGAACTTTTGTATTGGGAAAGTCATCTCCGGTGAACTTTTGTATTGGGAAAGTCATCTCCGGTGAACTTTTGTATTGGGAAAGTCATGCCCGGTGAACTTTTGTATTGGGAAAGTCATGCCCGGTGAACTTTTGTATTGGGAAAGTCATCTCCGGTGAACTTTTGTATTGGGAAAGTCATCTCCGGTGAACTTTTTTATTGGGAAAGTCATGCCCGGTGAACTTTTGTATTGGGAAAGTCATGCCCGGTGAACTTTTGTATTGGGAAAAGTCATGCCCGGTGAACTTTTGTATTGGGAAAGTCATGCCCGGTGAACTTTTGTATTGGGAAAGTCATGCCCGGTGAACTTTTGTATTGGGAAAGTCATGCCCGGTGAACTTTTGTATTGGGAAAGTCATCTCCGGTGAACTTTTGTATTGGGAAAGTCATCTCCGGTGAACTTTTCTATGGGAAAAGTCATCTCCGGTGAACTTTTGTATTGGGAAAGTCATGCCCGGTGAACTTTTGTATTGGGAAAGTCATGCCCGGTGAACTTTTGTATTGGGAAAGTCATGCCCGGTGAACTTTTGTATTGGGAAAGTCATCTCCGGTGAACTTTTGTATTGGGAAAGTCATGCCCGGTGAACTTTTGTATTGGGAAAGTCATCTCCGGTGAACTTTTGTATTGGGAAAGTCATCTCCGGTGAACTTTTGTATTGGGAAAGTCATGCCCGGTGAACTTTTGTATTGGGAAAGTCATCTCCGGTGAACTTTTGTATTGGGAAAGTCATGCCCGGTGAACTTTTGTATTGGGAAAGTCATCTCCGGTGAACTTTTGTATTGGGAAAGTCATCTCCGGTGAACTTTTGTATTGGGAAAGTCATCTCCGGTGAACTTTTGTATTGGGAAAGTCATCTCCGGTGAACTTTTGTATTGGTAAAGTCATGCCCGGTGAACTTTTGTATTGGGAAAGTCATGCCCGGTGAACTTTTGTATTGGGAAAGTCATCTCCGGTGAACTTTTGTATTGGGAAAGTCATGCCCGGTGAACTTTTGTATTGGGAAAGTCATGCCCGGTGAACTTTTGTATTGGGAAAGTCATGCCCGGTGAACTTTTGTATTGGGAAAGTCATGCCCGGTGAACTTTTGTATTGGGAAAGTCATGCCCGGTGAACTTTTGTATTGTCAAAGTCATGCCCGGTGAACTTTTGTATTGGGAAAGTCATGCCCGGTGAACTTTTGTATTGGGAAAGTCATCTCCGGTGAACTTTTGTATTGGGAAAGTCATCTCCGGTGAACTTTTGTATTGGGAAAGTCATCTCCGGTGAACTTTTGTATTGGGAAAGTCATCTCCGGTGAACTTTTGTATTGGGAAAGTCATGCCCGGTGAACTTTTGTATTGGGAAAGTCATGCCCGGTGAACTTTTGTATTGGGAAAGTCATCTCCGGCGAAGTTTTGTATTGGGAAACTCATCTCCTGTGAACTTTTGTATTGGGAAAGTCATGCCCGGTGAACTTTTGTATTGGGAAAGTCATCTCCGGTGAACTTTTGTATTGGGAAAGTCATGCCCGGTGAACTTTTGTATTGGAAAAGTCATGCCCGGTGAACTTTTGTATTGGGAAAGTCATCTCCGGTGAACTTTTGTATTGGGAAAGTCATGCCCGGTGAACTTTTGTATTGGGAAAGTCATGCCCGGTGAACTTTTGTATTGGGAAAGTCATTTCCGGTGAACTTTTGTATTGGGAAAGTCATCTCCGGTGAACTTTTGTATTGGGAAAGTCATGCCCGGTGAACTTTTGTATTGGGAAAGTCATGCCCGGTGAACTTTTGTATTGGGAAAGTCATCTCCGGTGAACTTTTGTATTGGGAATGTCATCTCCGGTGAACTTTTGTATTGGGAAAGTCATGCCCGGTGAACTTTTGTATTGGGAAAGTCATGCCCGGTTAACTTTTGTATTGGGAAAAGTCATGCCCGGTGAACTTTTGTATTGGGAAAGTCATGCCCGGTGAACTTTTGTATTGGGAAAGTCATGCCCGGTGAACATTTGTATTGGGAAAGTCATGCCCGGTGAACTTTTGTATTGGGAAAGTCATCTCCGGTGAACTTTTGTATTGGGAAAGTCATCTCCGGTGAACTTTTCTATGGGAAAAGTCATCTCCGGTGAACTTTTGTATTGGGAAAGTCATGCCCGGTGAACTTTTGTATTGGGAAAGTCATGCCCGGTGAACTTTTGTATTGGGAAAGTCATGCCCGGTGAACTTTTGTATTGGGAAAGTCATGCCCGGTGAACTTTTGTATTGGGAAAGTCATGCCCGGTGAACTTTTGTATTGGGAAAGTCATGCCCGGTGAACTTTTGTATTGGGAAAGTCATGCCCGGTGAACTTTTGTATTGGGAAAGTCATGCCCGGTGAACTTTTGTATTGGGAAAGTCATGCCCGGTGAACTTTTGTATTGGGAAAGTCATGCCCGGTGAACTTTTGTATTGGGAAAGTCATCTCCGGTGAACTTTTCTATGGGAAAAGTCATCTCCGGTGAACTTTTCTATGGGAAAGTCATCTCCGGTGAACTTTTGTATTGGGAAAGTCATGCCCGGTGAACTTTTGTATTGGGAAAGTCATCTCCGGTGAACTTTTGTATTGGGAAAGTCATGCCCGGTGAACTTTTGTATTGGGAAAGTCATCTCCGGTGAACTTTTGTATTGGGAAAGTCATCTCCGGTGAACTTTTGTATTGGGAAAGTCATGCCCGGTGAACTTTTGTATTGGGAAAGTCATGCCCGGTGAACTTTTGTATTGGGAAAGTCATCTCCGGTGAATTTTTGTATTGGGATAGTCATGCCCGGTGAACTTTTGTATTGGGAAAGTCATGCCCGGTGAACTTTTGTATTGGGAAAGTCATGTCCGGTGAACTTTTGTATTGGGAAAGTTATGCCCGGTGAACTTTTGTATTGGGAAAGTCATCTCCGGTGAACTTTTCTATGGGAAAAGTCATCTCCGGTGAACTTTTGTATTGGGAAAGTCATGCCCGGTGAACTTTTGTATTGGTAAAGTCATGCCCGGTGAACTTTTGTATTGGGAAAGTCATGCCCGGTGAACTTTTGTATTGGGAAAGTCATCTCCGGTGAACTTTTCTATGGGAAAATTCATCTCCGGTGAACTTTTGTATTGGGAAAGTCATGCCCGGTGAACTTTTGTATTGGGAAAGTCGTGCCCGGTGAACTTTTGTATTGGGAAAGTCATCTCCGGTGAACTTTTGTATTGGGAAAGTCATGCCCAGTGAACTTTTGTATTGGGAAAGTCATGCCCGGTGAACTTTTGTATTGGGAAAGTCATGTCCGGTGAACTTTTGTATTGGGAAAGTCATGCCCGGTGAACTTTTGTATTGGGAAAGTCATGCCCGGTGAACTTTTGTATTGGGAAAGTCATGCCCGGTGAACTTTTGTATTGGGAAAGTCATCTCCGGTGAACTTTTCTATGGGAAAAGTCATCTCCGGTGAACTTTTGTATTGGGAAAGTAATGCCCGGTGAACTTTTGTATTGGGAAAGTCATGCCCGGTGAACTTTTGTATTGGGAAAGTCATGCCCGGTGAACTTTTGTATTGGGAAAGTCGTGCCCGGTAAACTTTTGTATTGGGAAAGTCATCTCCGGTGAACTTTTGTATTGGGAAAGTCATGCCCGGTGAACTTTTGTATTGGGAAAGTCATGCCCGGTGAACTTTTGTATTGGGAAAGTCATGCCCGGTGAACTTTTGTATTGGGAAAGTCATCTCCGGTGAACTTTTGTATTGGGAAAGTCATGCCCGGTGAACTTTTGTATTGGGAAAGTCATGCCCGGTGAACTTTTGTATTGGGAAAGTCATGCCCGGTGAACTTTTGTATTGGGAAAGTCATCTCCGGTGAACTTTTGTATTGGGAAAGTCATGCCCGGTGAACTTTTGTATTGGGAAAGTCATGCCCGGTGAACTTTTGTATTGGGAAAGTCATGCCCGGTGAACTTTTGTATTGCGAAAGTCATGCCCGGTGAACTTTTGTATTGGGAAAGTCATGCCCGGTGAACTTTTGTATTGGGAAAGTCATCTCCGGTGAACTTTTGTATTGGGAAAGTCATGCCCGGTGAACTTTTGTATTGGGAAAGTCATGTCCGGTGAACTTTTGTATTGGGAAAGTTATGCCCGGTGAACTTTTGTATTGGGAAAGTCATCTCCGGTGAACTTTTCTATGGGAAAAGTCATCTCCGGTGAACTTTTGTATTGGGAAAGTCATGCCCGGTGAACTTTTGTATTGGTAAAGTCATGCCCGGTGAACTTTTGTATTGGGAAAGTCATGCCCGGTGAACTTTTGTATTGGGAAAGTCATCTCCGGTGAACTTTTCTATGGGAAAAGTCATCTCCGGTGAACTTTTGTATTGGGAAAGTCATGCCCGGTGAACTTTTGTATTGGGAAAGTCGTGCCCGGTGAACTTTTGTATTGGGAAAGTAATCTCCGGTGAACTTTTGTATTGGGAAAGTCATGCCCAGTGAACTTTTGTATTGGGAAAGTCATGCCCGGTGAACTTTTGTATTGGGAAAGTCATGTCCGGTGAACTTTTGTATTGGGAAAGTCATGCCCGGTGAACTTTTGTATTGGGAAAGTCATGCCCGGTGAACTTTTGTATTGGGAAAGTCATGCCCGGTGAACTTTTGTATTGGGAAAGTCATCTCCGGTGAACTTTTCTATGGGAAAAGTCATCTCCGGTGAACTTTTGTATTGGGAAAGTAATGCCCGGTGAACTTTTGTATTGGGAAAGTCATGCCCGGTGAACTTTTGTATTGGGAAAGTCATGCCCGGTGAACTTTTGTATTGGGAAAGTCGTGCCCGGTAAACTTTTGTATTGGGAAAGTCATCTCCGGTGAACTTTTGTATTGGGAAAGTCATGCCCGGTGAACTTTTGTATTGGGAAAGTCATGCCCGGTGAACTTTTGTATTGGGAAAGTCATGCCCGGTGAACTTTTGTATTGGGAAAGTCATCTCCGGTGAACTTTTGTATTGGGAAAGTCATGCCCGGTGAACTTTTGTATTGGGAAAGTCATGCCCGGTGAACTTTTGTATTGGGAAAGTCATGCCCGGTGAACTTTTGTATTGGGAAAGTCATCTCCGGTGAACTTTTGTATTGGGAAAGTCATGCCCGGTGAACTTTTGTATTGGGAAAGTCACGCCCGGTGAACTTTTGTATTGCGAAAGTCATGCCCGGTGAACTTTTGTATTGGGAAAGTCATGCCCGGTGAACTTTTGTATTGGGAAAGTCATCTCCGGTGAACTTTTGTATTGGGAAAGTCATGCCCGGTGAACTTTTGTATTGGGAAAGTCATGCCCGGTGAACTTTTGTATTGGGAAAGTCATCTCCGGTGAACTTTTGTATTGGGAAAGTCGTGCCCGGTGAACTTTTGTATTGGGAAAGTCATCTCAGGTGAACTTTTGTATTGGGAAAGTCATCTCCGGTGAACTTTTGTATTGGGAAAGTCATCTCCGGTGAACTTTTGTATTGGGAAAGTCATGCCCGGTGAACTTTTGTATTGGGAAAGTCATGCCCGGTGAACTTTTGTATTGGGAAAGTCATCTCCGGTGAACTTTTGTATTGGGAAAGTCATGCCCGGTGAACTTTTGTATTGGGAAAGTCATGCCCGGTGAACTTTTGTATTGGGAAAGTCATCTCCGGTGAACTTTTGTATTGGGAAAGTCAGCTCCGGTGAACTTTTGTATTGGGAAAGTCATGCCCGGTGAACTTTTGTATTGGGAAAGTCACGCCCGGTGAACTTTTGTATTGGGAAAGTCATGCCCGGTGAACTTTTGTATTGGGAAAGTCATCTCCGGTGAACTTTTGTATTGGGAAAGTCATGCCCGGTGAACTTTTGTATTGGGAAAGTCATGCCCGGTGAACTTTTGTATTGGGAAAGTCATGCCCGGTGAACTTTTGTATTGGGAAAGTCATGCCCGGTGAACTTTTGTATTGGGAAAGTCATGCCCGGTGAACTTTTCTATGGGAAAAGTCATCTCCGGTGAACTTTTGTATTGGGAAAGTCATCTCCGGTGAACTTTTGTATTGGGAAAGTCATGCCCGGTGAACTTTTGTATTGGGAAAGTCATCTCCGGTGAATTTTTGTATTGGGAAAGTCATGCCCGGTGAACTTTTGTATTGGGAAAGTCATGCCCGGTGAACTTTTGTATTGGGAAAGTCATCTCCGGTGAACTTTTGTATTGGGAAAGTCATGCCCGGTGAACTTTTGTATTGCGAAAGTCATGCCCGGTGAACTTTTGTATTGGGAAAGTCATGCCCGGTGAACTTTTGTATTGGGAAAGTCATGCCCGGTGAACTTTTGTATTGGGAAAAGTCATCTCCGGTGAACTTTTGTATTGGGAAAGTCATCTCCGGTGAACTTTTGTATTGGGAAAGTCATCTCCGGTGAACTTTTGTATTGGGAAAGTCATCTCCGGTGAACTTTTGTATTGGGAAGTCATGCCCGGTGAACTTTTGTATTGGGAAAGTCATGCCCGGTGAACTTTTGTATTGGGAAAGTCATGCCCGGTGAACTTTTGTATTGGGAAAGTCATGCCCGGTGAACTTTTGTATTGGGAAAGTCATGCCCGGTGAACTTTTGTATTGGGAAAAGTCATGCCCGGTGAACTTTTGTATTGGGAAAGTCATCTCCGGTGAACTTTTGTATTGGGAAAGTCATGCCCGGTGAACTTTTGTATTGGGAAAGTCATGTCCGGTGAACTTTTGTATTGGGAAAGTCATGCCCGGTGAACTTTTGTATTGGGAAAGTCATCTCCGGTGAACTTTTCTATGGGAAAAGTCATCTCCGGTGAACTTTTGTATTGGGAAAGTCATGCCCGGTGAACTTTTGTATTGGGAAAGTCATGCCCGGTGAACTTTTGTATTGGGAAAGTCATGCCCGGTGAACTTTTGTATTGGGAAAGTCATGCCCGGTGAACTTTTCTATGGGAAAAGTCATCTCCGGTGAACTTCTGTATTGGGAAAGTCATGCCCGGTGAACTTTTGTATTGGGAAAGTCATGTCCGGTGAACTTTTGTATTGGGAAAGTCATCTCCGGTGAACTTTTGTATTGGGAAAGTCATGCCCGGTGAACTTTTGTATTGGGAAAGTCATCTCCGGTGAACTTTTGTATTGGGAAAGTCATGCCCGGTGAACTTTTGTATTGGGAAAGTCATGCCCGGTGAACTTTTGTATTGGGAAAGTCATGCCCGGTGAACTTTTGTATTGGGAAAGTCATCTCCGGTGAACTTTTGTATTGGGAAAGTCATGCCCGGTGAACTTTTGTATTGGGAAAGTCATGCCCGGTGAACGTTTGTATTGGGAAAGTCATGCCCGGTGAACTTTTGTATTGGGAAAGTCATGCCCGGTGAACTTTTGTATTGGGAAAGTCATGCCCGGTGAACTCTTGTATTGGGAAAGTCATGCCCGGTGAACTTTTGTATTGGGAAAGTCATCTCCGGTGAACTTTTCTATGGGAAAAGTCATCTCCGGTGAACTTTTGTATTGGGAAAGTCATGTCCGGTGAACTTTTGTATTGGGAAAGTCATGCCCGGTGAACTTTTGTATGGGGAAAGTCATGCCCGGTGAACTTTTGTATTGGGAAAGTCATGACCGGTGAACTTTTGTATTAGGAAAGTCATGCCCGGTGAACTTTTGTATTGGGAAAGTCATGCCCGGTGAACTTTTGTATTGGGAAAGTCATGCCCGGTGAACTTTTGTATTGGGAAAGTCATGCCCGGTGAACTTTTGTATTGGGAAAGTCATGCCCGGTGAACTTTTGTATTGGGAAAGTCATGCCCGGTGAACTTTTGTATTGGGAAAGTCATGCCCGGTGAACTTTTGTATTGGGAAAGTCATGCCCGGTGAACTTTTGTATTGGGAAAGTCATGCCCGGTGAACTTTTGTATTGGGAAAGTCATGCCCGGTGAACTTTTGTATTGGGAAAGTCATCTCCGGTGAACTTTTGTATTGGGAAAGTCATGCCCGGTGAACTTTTGTATTGGGAAAGTCATGCCCGGTGAACTTTTGTATTGGGAAAGTCATCTCCGGTGAACTTTTCTATGGGAAAAGTCATCTCCGGTGAACTTTTGTATTGGGAAAGTCATGCCCGGTGAACTTTTGTATTGGGAAAGTCATGCCCGGTGAACTTTTGTATTGGGAAAGTCATGCCCGGTGAACTTTTGTATTGGGAAAGTCATGCCCGGTGAACTTTTGTATTGGGAAAGTCATGCCCGGTGAACTTTTGTATTGGGAAAGTCATGCCCGGTGAACTTTTGTATTGGGAAAGTCATCTCCGGTGAACTTTTGTATTGGGAAAGTCATGCCCGGTGAACTTTTGTATTGGGAAAGTCATGCCCGGTGAACTTTTGTATTGGGAAAGTCATCTCCGGTGAACTTTTCTATGGGAAAAGTCATCTCCGGTGAACTTTTGTATTGGGAAAGTCATGCCCGGTGAACTTTTGTATTGGGAAAGTCATGCCCGGTGAACTTTTGTATTGGGAAAGTCATGCCCGGTGAACTTTTGTATTGGGAAAGTCATGCCCGGTGAACTTTTGTATTGGGAAAGTCATGCCCGGTGAACTTTTGTATTGGGAAAGTCATCTCCGGTGAACTTTTCTATGGGAAAAGTCATCTCCGGTGAACTTTTGTATTGGGAAAGTCATGCCCGGTGAACTTTTGTATTGGGAAAGTCATGCCCGGTGAACTTTTGTATTGGGAAAGTCATGCCCGGTGAACTTTTGTATTGGGAAAGTCATCTCCGGTGAACTTTTGTAGTGGGAAAGTCATGCCCGGTTAACTTTTGTATTGGGAAAGTCATCTCCGGTGAACTTTTGTATTGGGAAAGTCATGCCCGGTGAACTTTTGTATTGGGAAAGTCATGCCCGGTGAACTTTTGTATTGGGAAAGTCATGCCCGGTGAACTTTTGTATTGGGAAAGTCATCTCCGGTGAACTTTTGTATTGGGAAAGTCATGCCCGGTGAACTTTTGTATTGGGAAAGTCATGCCCGGTGAACGTTTGTATTGGGAAAGTCATGCCCGGTGAACTTTTGTATTGGGAAAGTCATGCCCGGTGAACTTTTGTATTGGGAAAGTCATGCCCGGTGAACTTTTGTATTGGGAAAGTCATGCCCTGTGAACTTTTGTATTGGGAAAGTCATCTCCGGTGAACTTTTCTATGGGAAAAGTCATCTCCGGTGAACTTTTGTATTGGGAAAGTCATGTCCGGTGAACTTTTGTATTGGGAAAGTCATGCCCGGTGAACTTTTGTATTGGGAAAGTCATGCCCGGTGAACTTTTGTATTGGGAAAGTCATGCCCGGTGAACTTTTGTATTGGGAAAGTCATGCCCGGTGAACTTTTGTATTGGGAAAGTCATGCCCGGTGAACTTTTGTATTGGGAAATTCATGCCCGGTGAACTTTTGTATTGGGAAAGTCATGCCCGGTGAACTTTTGTATTGGGAAAGTCATGCCCGGTGAACTTTTGTATTGGGAAAGTCATGCCCGGTGAACTTTTGTATTGGGAAAGTCATGCCCGGTGAACTTTTGTATTGGGAAAGTCATGCCCGGTGAACTTTTGTATTGGGAAAGTCATGCCCGGTGAACTTTTGTATTGGGAAAGTCATGCCCGGTGAACTTTTGTATTGAGAAAGTCATGCCCGGTGAACTTTTGTATTGGGAAAGTCATGCCCGGTGAACTTTTGTATTGGGAAAGTCATGCCCGGTGAACTTTTGTATTGGGAAAGTCATCTCCGGTGAACTTTTGTATTGGGAAAGTCATGCCCGGTGAACTTTTGTATTGGGAAAGTCATGCCCGGTGAACGTTTGTATTGGGAAAGTCATGCCCGGTGAACTTTTGTATTGGGAAATTCATGCCCGGTGAACTTTTGTATTGGAAAAGTCATCTCCGGTGAACTTTTGTATTGGGAAAGTCATGCCCGGTGAACTTTTGTATTGGGAAAGTCATGCCCGGTGAACTTTTGTATTGGGAAAGTCATGCCCGGTGAACTTTTGTATTGGGAAAGTCATCTCCGGTGAACTTTTGTATTGGGAAAGTCATGCCCGGTGAACTTTTGTATTGGGAAAGTCATGCCCGGTGAACGTTTGTATTGGGAAAGTCATGCCCGGTGAACTTTTGTATTGGGAAAGTCATGCCCGGTGAACTTTTGTATTGGGAAAGTCATGCCCGGTGAACTTTTGTATTGGGAAAGTCATCTCCGGTGAACTTTTGTATTGGGAAAGTCATGCCCGGTGAACTTTTGTATTGGGAAAGTCATGCCCGGTGAACGTTTGTATTGGGAAAGTCATGCCCGGTGAACTTTTGTATTGGGAAAGTCATGCCCGGTGAACTTTTGTATTGGGAAAGTCATGCACGGTGAACTTTTGTATTGGGAAAGTCATGCCCGGTGAACTTTTGTATTGGGAAAGTCATGCCCGGTGAACTTTTGTATTGGGAAAGTCATGCCCGGTGAACTTTTGTATTGGGAAAGTCATGCCCGGTGAACTTTTGTATTGGGAAAGTCATCTCCGGTGAACTTTTGTATTGGGAAAGTCATCTCCGGTGAACTTTTCTATGGGAAAAGCCATCTCCGGTGAACTTTTGTATTGGGAAAGTCATGTCCGGTGAACTTTTGCATTGGGAAAGTCATGCCCGGTGAACTTTTGTATTGGGAAAGTCATGCCCGGTGAACTTTTGTATTGGGAAAGTCATGCCCGGTGAACTTTTGTATTGGGAAAGTCATGCCCGGTGAACTTTTGTATTGGGAAAGTCATCTCCGGTGAACTTTTGTATTGGGAAAGTCATGCCCGGTGAACTTTTGTATTGGGAAAGTCATGCCCGGTGAACTTTTGTATTGGGAAAGTCATGCCCGGTGAACTTTTGTATTGGGAAAGTCATCTCCGGTGAACTTTTGTATTGGGAAAGTCATGCCCGGTGAACTTTTGTATTGGGAAAGTCATCTCCGGTGAACTTTTGTATTGGGAAAGTCATCTCCGGTGAACTTTTGTATTGGGAAAGTCATCTCCGGTGAACTTTTGTATTGGGAAAGTCATGCCCGGTGAACTTTTGTATTGGGAAAGTCATGCCCGGTGAACTTTTGTATTGGGAAAGTCATCTCCGGTGAACTTTTGTATTGGGAAAGTCATGCCCGGTGAACTTTTGTATTGGGAAAGTCATCTCCGGTGAACTTTTGTATTGGGAAAGTCATCTCCGGTGAACTTTTGTATTGGGAAAGTCATCTCCGGTGAACTTTTGTATTGGGAAAGTCATGCCCGGTGAACTTTTGTATTGGGAAAGTCATGCCCGGTGAACTTTTGTATTGGGAAAGTCATCTCCGGTGAACTTTTGTATTGGGAAAGTCATGCCCGGTGAACTTTTGTATTGGGAAAGTCATGCCCGGTGAACTTTTGTATTGGGAAAGTCATCTCCGGTGAACTTTTGTATTGGGAAAGTCATCTCCGGTGAACTTTTGTATTGGGAAAGTCATGCCCGGTGAACTTTTGTATTGGGAAAGTCATGCCCGGTGAACTTTTGTATTGGGAAAGTCATGCCCGGTGAACTTTTGTATTGGGAAAGTCATCTCCGGTGAACTTTTGTATTGGGAAAGTCATGCCCGGTGAACTTTTGTATTGGGAAAGTCATGCCCGGTGAACTTTTCTATGGGAAAAGTCATCTCCGGTGAACTTTTGTATTGGGAAAGTCATCTCCGGTGAACTTTTGTATTGGGAAAGTCAAGCCCGGTGAACTTTTGTATTGGGAAAGTCATCTCCGGTGAACTTTTGTATTGGGAAAGTCATGCCCGGTGAACTTTTGTATTGGGAAAGTCATGCCCGGTGAACTTTTGTATTGGGAAAGTCATGCCCGGTGAACTTTTGTATTGCGAAAGTCATGCCCGGTGAACTTTTGTATTGGGAAAGTCATGCCCGGTGAACTTTTGTATTGGGAAAGTCATGCCCGGTGAACTTTTGTATTGGGAAAAGTCATCTCCGGTGAACTTTTGTATTGGGAAAGTCATCTCCGGTGAACTTTTGTATTGGGAAAGTCATGCCCGGTGAGCTTTTGTGTTGGGAAAGTCATCTCCGGTGAACTTTTGTATTGGGAAAGTCATCTCCGGTGAACTTTTGTATTGGGAAGGTCATGCCCGGTGAACTTTTGTATTGGGAAAGTCATGCCCGGTGAACTTTTGTATTGGGAAAGTCATGCCCGGTGAACTTTTGTATTGGGAAAGTCATGCCCGGTGAACTTTTGTATTGGGAAAGTCATGCCCGGTGAGCTTTTGTATTGGGAAAAGTCATGCCCGGTGAACTTTTGTATTGGGAAAGTCATCTCCGGTGAACTTTTGTATTGGGAAAGTCATGCCCGGTGAACTTTTGTATTGGGAAAGTCATGTCCGGTGAACTTTTGTATTGGGAAAGTCATGCCCGGTGAACTTTTGTATTGGGAAAGTCATCTCCGGTGAACTTTTCTATGGGAAAAGTCATCTCCGGTGAACTTTTGTATTGGGAAAGTCATGCCCGGTGAACTTTTGTATTGGGAAAGTCATGCCCGGTGAACTTTTGTATTGGGAAAGTCATGCCCGGTGAACTTTTGTATTGGGAAAGTCATGCCCGGTGAACTTTTCTATGGGAAAAGTCATCTCCGGTGAACATCTGTATTGGGAAAGTCATGCCCGGTGAACTTTTGTATTGGGAAAGTCATGCCCGGTGAACTTTTGTATTGGGAAAGTCATCTCCGGTGAACTTTTGTATTGGGAAAGTCATCTCCGGTGAACTTTTGTATTTGGAAAGTCATCTCCGGTGAACTTTTGTATTGGGAAAGTCATGCCCGGTGAACTTTTGTATTGGGAAAGTCATGTGCGCGTGAACTTTTGTATTGGGAAAGTCATGCCCGGTGAACTTTTGTATTGGGAAAGTCATCTCCGGTGAACTTTTGTATTGGGAAAGTCATGCCCGGTGAACTTTTGTATTGGGAAAGTCATGCCCGGTGAACGTTTGTATTGGGAAAGTCATGCCCGGTGAACTTTTGTATTGGGAAAGTCATGCCCGGTGAACTTTTGTATTGGGAAAGTCATGCCCGGTGAACTTTTGTATTGGGAAAGTCATGCCCGGTGAACTTTTGTATTGGGAAAGTCATCTCCGGTGAACTTTTCTATGGGAAAAGTCATCTCCGGTGAACTTTTGTATTGGGAAAGTCATGTCCGGTGAACTTTTGTATTGGGAAAGTCATGCCCGGTGAACTTTTGTATGGGGAAAGTCATGCCCGGTAAACTTTTGTATTGGGAAAGTCATGCCCGGTGAACTTTTGTATTGGGAAAGTCATGCCCGGTGAACTTTTGTATTGGGAAAGTCATGCCCGGTGAACTTTTGTATTGGGAAAGTCATGCCCGGTGAACTTTTGTATTGGGAAAGTCATCTCCGGTGAACTTTTCTATGGGAAAAGTCATCTCCGGTGAACTTTTGTATTGGGAAAGTCATGTCCGGTGAACTTTTGTATTGGGAAAGTCATGCCCGGTGAACTTTTGTATTGGGAAAGTCATGCCCGGTGAACTTTTGTATTGGGAAAGTCATGCCCGGTGAACTTTTGTATTGGGAAAGTCATCTCCGGTGAACTTTTGTATTGGGAAAGTCATGCCCGGTGATCTTTTGTATTGGGAAAGTCATGCCCGGTGAACGTTTGTATTGGGAAAGTCATGCCCGGTGAACTTTTGTATTGGGAAAGTCATGCCCGGTGAATTTTTGTATTGGGAAAGTCATGCCCGGTGAACTTTTGTATTGGGAAAGTCATGCCCGGTGAACTTTTGTATTGGAAAAGTCATCTCCGGTGAACTTTTCTATGGGAAAAGTCATCTCCGGTGAACTTTTGTATTGGGAAAGTCATGTCCGGTGAACTTTTGTATTGGGAAAGTCATGCCCGGTGAACTTTTGTATTGGGAAAGTCATGCCCGGTGAACTTTTGTATTGGGAAAGTCATGCCCGGTGAACTTTTGTATTGGGAAAGTCATGCCCGGTGAACTTTTGTATTGGGAAAGTCATGCCCGGTGAACTTTTGTATTGGGAAAGTCATGCCCGGTGAACTTTTGTATTGGGAAAGTCATGCCCGGTGAACTTTTGTATTGGGAAAGTCATGCCCGGTGAACTTTTGTATTGGGAAAGTCATGCCCGGTGAACTTTTGTATTGGGAAAGTCATGCCCGGTGAACTTTTGTATTGGGAAAGTCATGCCCGGTGAACTTTTGTATTGGGAAAGTCATGCCCGGTGAACTTTTGTATTGGGAAAGTCATGCCCGGTGAACTTTTGTATTGGGAAAGTCATCTCCGGTGAACTTTTGTATTGGAAAAGTCATGCCCGGTGAACTTTTGTATTGGGAAAGTCATGCCCGGTGAACGTTTGTATTGGGAAAGTCATGCCCGGTGAACTTTTGTATTGGGAAATTCATGCCCGCTGAACTTTTGTATTGGGAAAGTCATCTCCGGTGAACTTTTGTATTGGGAAAGTCATGCCCGGTGAACTTTTGTATTGGGAAAGTCATGCCCGGTGAACTTTTGTATTGGGAAAGTCATGCCCGGTGAACTTTTGTATTGGGAAAGTCATCTCCGGTGAACTTTTGTATTGGGAAAGTCATGCCCGGTGAACTTTTGTATTGGGAAAGTCATGCCCGGTGAACGTTTGTATTGGGAAAGTCATTCCCGGTGAACTTTTGTATTGGGAAAGTCATGCCCGGTGAACTTTTGTATTGGGAAAGTCATGCCCGGTGAACTTTTGTATTGGGAAAGTCATCTCCGGTGAACTTTTGTATTGGGAAAGTCATGCCCGGTGAACTTTTGTATTGGGAAAGTCATGCCCGGTGAACGTTTGTATTGGGAAAGTCATGCCCGGTGAACTTTTGTATTGGGAAAGTCATGCCCGGTGAACTTTTGTATTGGGAAAGTCATGCCCGGTGAACTTTTGTATTGGGAAAGTCATGCCCGGTGAACTTTTGTATTGGGAAAGTCATGCCCGGTGAACTTTTGTATTGGGAAAGTCATGCCCGGTGAACTTTTGTATTGGGAAAGTCATGCCCGGTGAACTTTTGTATTGGGAAAGTCATCTCCGGTGAACTTTTGTATTGGGAAAGTCATCTCCGGTGAACTTTTCTATGGGAAAAGTCATCTCCGGTGAACTTTTGTATTGGGAAAATCATGTCCGGTGAACTTATGTATTGGGAAAGTCATGCCCGGTGAAATTTTGTATTGGGAAAGTCATGCCCGGTGAACTTTTGTATTGGGAAAGTCATGCCCGGTGAACTTTTGTATTGGGAAAGTCATCTCCGGTGAACTTTTGTATTGGGAAAGTCATGCCCGCTGAACTTTTGTATTGGGAAAGTCATGCCCGGTGAACTTTTGTATTGGGAAAGTCATGCCCGGTGAACTTTTGTATTGGGAAAGTCATCTCCAGTGAACTTTTGTATTGGGAAAGTCATGCCCGGTGAACTTTTGTATTGGGAAAGTCATCTCCGGTGAACTTTTGTATTGGGAAAGTCATCTCCGGTGAACTTTTGTATTGGGAAAGTCATCTCCGGTGAACTTTTGTATTGGGAAAGTCATGCCCGGTGAACTTTTGTATTGGGAAAGTCATGCCCGGTGAACTTTTGTATTGGGAAAGTCATCTCCGGTGAACTTTTGTATTGGGAAAGTCATCTCCGGTGAACTTTTGTATTGGGAAAGTCATGCCCGGTGAACTTTTGTATTGGGAAAGTCATGCCCGGTGAACTTTTGTATTGGGAAAGTCATGCCCGGTGAACTTTTGTATTGGGAAAGTCATCTCCGGTGAACTTTTGTATTGGGAAAGTCATGCCCGGTGAACTTTTGTATTGGGAAAGTCATGCCCGGTGAACTTTTGTATTGGGAAAGTCATGCCCGGTGAACTTTTGTATTGGGAAAGTCATGCCCGGTGAACTTTTGTATTGGGAAAGTCATGCCCGGTGAACTTTTGTATTGGGAAAGTCATCTCCGGTGAACTTTTGTATGGGAAAAGTCATCTCCGGTGAACTTTTGTATTGGGAAAGTCATGTCCGGTGAACTTTTGTATTGGGAAAGTCATGCCCGGTGAACTTTTGTATGGGGAAAGTCATGCCCGGTAAACTTTTGTATTGGGAAAGTCATGCCCGGTGAACTTTTGTATTGGGAAAGTCATGCCCGGTGAACTTTTGTATTGGGAAAGTCATGCCCGGTGAACTTTTGTATTGGGAAAGTCATGCCCGGTGAACTTTTGTATTGGGAAAGTCATGCCCGGTGAACTTTTGTATTGGGAAAGTCATGCCCGGTGAACTTTTGTATTGGGAAAGTCATGCCCGGTGAACTTCTGTATTGGGAAAATCATGCCCGGTGAACTTTTGTATTGGGAAAGTCATGCCCGGTGAACTTTTGCATTGGGAAAGTCATGCCCGGTGAACTTTTGTATTGGGAAAGTCATGCCCGGTGAACTTTTGTATTGGGAAAGTCATGCCCGGTGAACTTTTGTATTGGGAAAGTCATCTCCGGTGAACTTTTGTATTAGGAAAGTCATGCCCGGTGAACTTTTGTATTGGGAAAGTCATGCCCGGTGAACTTTTGTATTGGGAAAGTCATGCCCGGTGAACTTTTCTATGGGAAAAGTCATCTCCGGTGAACTTCTGTATTGGGAAAGTCATGCCCGGTGAACTTTTGTATTGGGAAAGTCATGCCCGGTGAACTTTTGTATTGGGAAAGTCATCTCCGGTGAACTTTTGTATTGGGAAAGTCATGCCCGGTGAACTTTTGTATTGGGAAAGTCATCTCCGGTGAACTTTTGTATTGGGAAAGTCATGCCCGGTGAACTTTTGTATTGGGAAAGTCATGCCGGTGAACTTTTGTATTGGGAAAGTCATGCCCGGTGAACTTTTGTATTGGGAAAGTCATCTCCGGTGAACTTTTGTATTGGGAAAGTCATGCCCGGTGAACTTTTGTATTGGGAAAGTCATGCCCGGTGAACGTTTGTATTGGGAAAGTCATGCCCGGTGAACTTTTGTATTGGGAAAGTCATGCCCGGTGAATTTTTGTATTGGGAAAGTCATGCCCGGTGAACTTTTGTATTGGGAAAGTCATGCCCGGTGAACTTTTGTATTGGAAAAGTCATCTCCGGTGAACTTTTCTATGGGAAAAGTCATCTCCGGTGAACTTTTGTATTGGGAAAGTCATGTCCGGTGAACTTTTGTATTGGGAAAGTCATGCCCGGTGAACTTTTGTATTGGGAAAGTCATGCCCGGTGAACTTTTGTATTGGGAAAGTCATGCCCGGTGAACTTTTGTATTGGGAAAGTCATGCCCGGTGAACTTTTGTATTGGGAAAGTCATGCCCGGTGAACTTTTGTATTGGGAAAGTCATGCCCGGTGAACTTTTGTATTGGGAAAGTCATGCCCGGTGAACTTTTGTATTGGGAAAGTCATGCCCGGTGAACTTTTGTATTGGGAAAGTCATGCCCGGTGAACTTTTGTATTGGGAAAGTCATGCCCGGTGAACTTTTGTATTGGGAAAGTCATGCCCGGTGAACTTTTGTATTGGGAAAGTCATGCCCGGTGAACTTTTGTATTGGGAAAGTCATGCCCGGTGAACTTTTGTATTGGGAAAGTCATCTCCGGTGAACTTTTGTATTGGAAAAGTCATGCCCGGTGAACTTTTGTATTGGGAAAGTCATGCCCGGTGAACGTTTGTATTGGGAAAGTCATGCCCGGTGAACTTTTGTATTGGGAAATTCATGCCCGGTGAACTTTTGTATTGGGAAAGTCATCTCCGGTGAACTTTTGTATTGGGAAAGTCATGCCCGGTGAACTTTTGTATTGGGAAAGTCATGCCCGGTGAACTTTTGTATTGGGAAAGTCATGCCCGGTGAACTTTTGTATTGGGAAAGTCATCTCCGGTGAACTTTTGTATTGGGAAAGTCATGCCCGGTGAACTTTTGTATTGGGAAAGTCATGCCCGGTGAACGTTTGTATTGGGAAAGTCATGCCCGGTGAACTTTTGTATTGGGAAAGTCATGCCCGGTGAACTTTTGTATTGGGAAAGTCATGCCCGGTGAACTTTTGTATTGGGAAAGTCATCTCCGGTGAACTTTTGTATTGGGAAAGTCATGCCCGGTGAACTTTTGTATTGGGAAAGTCATGCCCGGTGAACGTTTGTATTGGGAAAGTCATGCCCGGTGAACTTTTGTATTGGGAAAGTCATGCCCGGTTAACTTTTGTATTGGGAAAGTCATGCCCGGTGAACTTTTGTATTGGGAAAGTCATGCCCGGTGAACTTTTGTATTGGGAAAGTCATGCCCGGTGAACTTTTGTATTGGGAAAGTCATGCCCGGTGAACTTTTGTATTGGGAAAGTCATGCCCGGTGAACTTTTGTATTGGGAAAGTCATCTCCGGTGAACTTTTGTATTGGGAAAGTCATCTCCGGTGAACTTTTCTATGGGAAAAGTCATCTCCGGTGAACTTTTGTATTGGGAAAGTCATGTCCGGTGAACTTATGTATTGGGAAAGTCATGCCCGGTGAAATTTTGTATTGGGAAAGTCATGCCCGGTGAACTTTTGTATTGGGAAAGTCATGCCCGGTGAACTTTTGTATTGGGAAAGTCATCTCCGGTGAACTTTTGTATTGGGAAAGTCATGCCCGCTGAACTTTTGTATTGGGAAAGTCATGCCCGGTGAACTTTTGTATTGGGAAAGTCATGCCCGGTGAACTTTTGTATTGGGAAAGTCATCTCCAGTGAACTTTTGTATTGGGAAAGTCATGCCCGGTGAACTTTTGTATTGGGAAAGTCATCTCCGGTGAACTTTTGTATTGGGAAAGTCATCTCCGGTGAACTTTTGTATTGGGAAAGTCATGCCCGGTGAACTTTTGTATTGGGAAAGTCATGCCCGGTGAACTTTTGTATTGGGAAAGTCATCTCCGGTGAACTTTTGTATTGGGAAAGTCATGCCCGGTGAACTTTTGTATTGGGAAAGTCATCTCCGGTGAACTTTTGTATTGGGAAAGTCATCTCCGGTGAACTTTTGTATTGGGAAAGTCATCTCCGGTGAACTTTTGTATTGGGAAAGTCATGCCCGGTGAACTTTTGTATTGGGAAAGTCATGCCCGGTGAACTTTTGTATTGGGAAAGTCATCTCCGGTGAACTTTTGTATTGGGAAAGTTATGCCCGGTGAACTTTTGTATTGGGAAAGTCATGCCCCGTGAACTTTTGTATTGGGAAAATCATCTCCGGTGAACTTTTGTATTGGGAAAGTCATCTCCGGTGAACTTTTGTATTGGGAAAGTCATGCCCGGTGAACTTTTGTATTGGGAAAGTCATGCCCGGTGAACTTTTGTATTGGGAAAGTCATGCCCGGTGAACTTTTGTATTGGGAAAGTCATCTCCGGTGAACTTTTGTATTGGGAAAGTCATGCCCGGTGAACTTTTGTATTGGGAAAGTCATGCCCGGTGAACTTTTGTATTGGGAAAGTCATGCCCGGTGAACTTTTGTATTGGGAAAGTCATGCCCGGTGAACTCTTGTATTGGGAAAGTCATGCCCGGTGAACTTTTGTATTGGGAAAGTCATGCCCGGTGAACTTTTGTATTGGGAAAGTCATGCCCGGTGAACTTTTCTATGGGAAAAGTCATCTCCGGTGAACTTTTGTATTGGGAAAGTCATCTCCGGTGAACTTTTGTATTGGGAAAGTCATGCCCGGTGAACTTTTGTATTGGGAAAGTCATCTCCGGTGAACTTTTGTATTGGGAAAGTCATGCCCGGTGAACTTTTGTATTGGGAAAGTCATGCCCGGTGAACTTTTGTATTGGGAAAGTCATGCCCGATGAACTTTTGTATTGCGAAAGTCATGCCCGGTGAACTTTTGTATTGGGAAAGTCATGCCCGGTGAACTTTTGTATTGGGAAAGTCATGCCCGGTGAACTTTTGTATTGGGAAAAGTCATCTCCGGTGAACTTTTGTATTGGGAAAGTCATCTCCGGTGAACTTTTGTATTGGGAAAGTCATGCCCGGTGAGCTTTTGTATTGGGAAAGTCATCTCCGGTGAACTTTTGTATTGGGAAAGTCATCTCCGGTGAACTTTTGTATTGGGAAAGTCATGCCCGGTGAACTTTTGTATTGGGAAAGTCATGCCCGGTGAACTTTTGTATTGGGAAAGTCATGCCCGGTGAACTTTTGTATTGGGAAAGTCATGCCCGGTGAACTTTTGTATTGGGAAAGTCATGCCCGGTGAACTTTTGTATTGGGAAAAGTCATGCCCGGTGAACTTTTGTATTGGGAAAGTCATGTCCGGTGAACTTTTGTATTGGGAAAGTCATGCCCGGTGAACTTTTGTATTGGGAAAGTCATCTCCGGTGAACTTTTGTATTGGGAAAGTCATGCCCGGTGAACTTTTATATTGGGAAAGTCTTGCCCGGTGAACTTTTGTATTGGGAAAGTCATGCCCGGTGAACTTTTGTATTGGGAAAGTCATGCCCGGTGAACTTTTCTATGGGAAAAGTCATCTCCGGTGAACTTCTGTATTGGGAAAGTCATGCCCGGTGAACTTTTGTATTGGGAAAGTCATGCCCGGTGAACTTTTGTATTGGGAAAGTCATCTCCGGTGAACTTTTGTATTGGGAAAGTCATGCCCGGTGAACTTTTGTATTGGGAAAGTCATGCCCGGTGAACTTTTGTATTGGGAAAGTCATCTCCGGTGAACTTTTGTATTGGGAAAGTCATGCCCGGTGAACTTTTGTATTGGGAAAGTCATCTCCGGTGAACTTTTGTATTGGGAAAGTCATCTCCGGTGAACTTTTGTATTGGGAAAGTCATGCCCGGTGAACTTTTGTATTGGGAAAGTCATCTCCGGTGAACTTTTGTATTGGGAAAGTCATCTCCGGTGAACTTTTGTATTGGGAAAGTCATGCCCGGTGAACTTTTGTATTGGGAAAGTCATGCCCGGTGAACTTTTGTATTGGGGAAGTCATGCCCGGTGAACTTTTGTATTGGGAAAGTCATCTCCGGTGAACTTTTGTATTGGGAAAGTCATCTCCGGTGAACTTTTGTATTGGGAAAGTCATGCCCGGTGAACTTTTGTATTGGGAAAGTCATGCCCGGTGAACTTTTGTATTGGGAAAGTCATGCCCGGTGAACTTTTGTATTGGGAAAGTCATCTCCGGTGAAATTTTCTATGGGAAAAATCATCTCTGGTGAACTTTTGTATTGGGAAAGTCATGCCCGGTGAACTTTTGTATTGGGAAAGTCATGCCCGGTGAACTTTTGTATTGGGAAAGTCATCTCCGGTGAACTTTTGTATTGGGAAAGTCATCTCCGGTGAACTTTTGTATTGGGAAAGTCATGCCCGGTGAACTTTTGTATTGGGAAAGTCATGCCCGGTGAACTTTTGTATTGGGAAAGTCATGCCCGGTGAACTTTTGTATTGGGAAAGTCATCTCCGGTGAACTTTTCTATGGGAAAAGTCATCTCCGGTGAACTTTTGTATTGGGAAAGTCATCTCCGGTGAACTTTTGTATTGGGAAAGTCATGCCCGGTGAACTTTTGTATTGGGAAAGTCATGCCCGGTGAACTTTTGTATTGGGAAAGTCATGCCCGGTGAACTTTTGTATTGGGAAAGTCATCTCCGGTGAACTTTTGTATTGGGAAAGTCATCTGCGGTGAACTTTTGTATTGGGAAAGTCATCTCCGGTGAACTTTTGTATTGGGAAAGTCATCTCCGGTGAACTTTTGTATTGGGAAAGTCATGCCCGGTGAACTTTTGTATTGGGAAAGTCATGCCCGGTGAACTTTTGTATTGGGAAAGTCATGCCCGGTGAACTTTTCTATGGGAAAAGTCATCTCCGGTGAACTTTTGTATTGGGAAAGTCATCTCCGGTGAACTTTTGTATTGGGAAAGTCATGCCCGGTGAACTTTTGTATTGGGAAAGTCATCTCCGGTGAACTTTTGTATTGGGAAAGTCATGCCCGGTGAACTTTTGTATTGAGAAAGTCATGTCCGGTGAACTTTTGTATTGGGAAAGTCATCTCCGGTGAACTTTTCTATGGGAAAAGTCATCTCCGGTGAACTTTTGTATTGGGAAAGTCATCTCCGGTGAACTTTTGTATTGGGAAAGTCATGCCCAGTGAACTTTTGTATTGGGAAAGTCATCTCCGGTGAACTTTTGTATTGGGAAAGTCATGCCCGGTGAACTTTTGTATTGGGAAAGTCATCTCCGGTGAACTTTTGTATTGGGAAAGTCATGCCCGGAGAACTTTTGTATTGGGAAAGTCATGCCCGGTGAACTTTTGTATTGGGAAAGTCATGCCCGGTGAACTTTTGTATTGGGAAAGTCATGCCCGGTGAACTTTTGTATTGGGAAAGTCATCTCCGGTGAACTTTTGTATTGGGAAAGTCATCTCCGGTGAACTTTTGTATTGGGAAAGTCATGCCCGGTGAACTTTTGTATTGGGAAAGTCATGCCCGGTGAACTTTTGTATCGGGAAAGTCATGCTCGGTGAACTTTTGTATTGGGAAAGTCATGCCCGGTGAACTTTTGTATTGGGAAAGTCATGCCCGGTGAACTTTTGTATTGGGAAAGTCATCTCCGGTGAACTTTTGTATTGGGAAAGTCATGCCCCGTGAACTTTTGTATTGGGAAAGTCATGCCCCGTGAACTTTTGTATTGGGAAAGTCATGCCCGGTGAACATTTGTATTGGGAAAGTCATCTCCGGTGAACTTTTGTATTGGGATAGTCATCTCCGGTGAACTTTTGTATTGGGAAAGTCATGCCCGGTGAACTTTTGTATTGGGAAAGTCATGCCCGGTGAACTTTTGTATTGGGAAAGTCATGCCCGGTGAACTTTTGTATTGGGAAAGTCATGCCCGGTGAACTTTTGTATTGGGAAAGTCATGCCCGGTGAACTTTTGTATTGGGAAAGTCATCTCCGGTGAACTTTTCTATGGGAAAAGTCATCCCCGGTGAACTTTTGTATTGGGAAAGTCATGCCCGGTGAACTTTTGTATTGGGAAAGTCATGCCCGGTGAACTTTTGTATTGGGAAAGTCATGCCCGGTGAACTTTTGTATTGGGAAAGTCATGCCCGGTGAACTTTTGTATTGGGAAAGTCATGCCCGGTGAACTTTTGTATTGGGAAAGTCATGCCCGGTGAACTTTTGTATTGGGAAAGTCATCTCCGGTGAACTTTTGTATTGGGAAATCATGCCCGGTGAACTTTTGTATTGGGAAAGTCATGCCCGGTGAACTTTTGTATTGGGAAAGTCATGCCCGGTGAACTTTTGTATTGGGAAAGTCATGCCCGGTGAACTTTTGTATTGGGAAAGTCATGCCCGGTGAACTTTTGTATTGGGAAAGTCATGCCCGGTGAACTTTTGTATTGGGAAAGTCATGCCCGGTGAACTTTTGTATTGGGAAAGTCATGCCCGGTGAACTTTTGTATTGGGAAATTCATCTCCGGTGAACTTTTGTATTGGGAAAGTCATGCCCGGTGAACTTTTGTATTGGGAAAGTCATCTCCGGTGAACTTTTCTATGGGAAAAGTCATCTCCGGTGAACTTTTGTATTGGGAAAGTCATGCCCGGTGAACTTTTGTATTGGGAAAGTCATCTCCGGTGAACTTTTGTATTGGGAAAGTCATCTCCGGTGAACTTTTGTATTGGGAAAGTCATGCCCGGTGAACTTTTGTATTGGGAAAGTCATCTCCGGTGAACTTTTGTATTGGGAAAGTCATGCCCGGTGAACTTTTGTATTGGGAAAGTCATCTCCGGTGAACTTTTCTATGGGAAAAGTCATCTCCGGTGAACTTTTGTATTGGGAAAGTCATCTCCGGTGAACTTTTGTATTGGGAAAGTCATGCCCGGTGAACTTTTGTATTGGGAAAGTCATGCCCGGTGAACTTTTGTATTGGGAAAGTCATGCCCGGTGAACTTTTGTATTGGGAAAGTCATCTCCGGTGAACTTTTGTATTGGGAAAGTCATCTGCGGTGAACTTTTGTATTGGGAAAGTCATGCCCGGTGAACTTTTGTATTGGGAAAGTCATGCCCGGTGAACTTTTGTATTGGGAAAGTCATGCCCGGTGAACTTTTGTATTGGGAAAGTCATGCCCGGTGAACTTTTGTATTGGGAAAGTCATCTCCGGTGAACTTTTGTATCGGGAAAGTCATCTCCGGTGAACTTTTGTATTGGGAAAGTCATGCCCGGTGAACTTTTGTATTGGGAAAGTCATGCCCGGTGAACTTTTGTATTGGGAAAGTCATGCCCGGTGAACTTTTGTATTGGGAAAGTCATGCCCGGTGAACTTTTGTATTGGGAAAGTCATGCCCGGTGAACTTTTGTATTGGGAAAGTCATGCCCGGTGAACTTTTGTATTGGGAAAGTCATGCCCGGTGAACTTTTGTATTGGGAAAGTCATGCCCGGTGAACTTTTGTATTGGGAAAGTTATCTCCGGTGAACTTTTGTATTGGGAAAGTCATCTCCGGTGAACTTTTGTATTGGGAAAGTCATGCCCGGTGAACTTTTGTATTGGGAAAGTCATGCCCGGTGAACTTTTGTATTGGGAAAGTCATGCCCGGTGAACTTTTGTATTGGGAAAGTCATGCCCGGTGAACTTTTGTATTGGGAAAGTCATCTCCGGTGAACTTTTGTATTAGGAAAGTCATGCCCGGTGAACTTTTGTATTGGGAAAGTCATGCCCGGTGAACTTTTGTATTGGGAAAGTCATCTCCGGTGAACTTTTCTATGGGAAAAGTCATCTCCGGTGATCTTTTGTATTGGGAAAGTCATGCCCGGTGAACTTTTGTATTGGGAAAGTCATCTCCGGTGAACTTTTGTATTGGGAAAGTCATCCCCGGTGAACTTTTGTATTGGGAAAGTCATCTCCGGTGAACTTTTGTATTGGGAAAGTCATCTCCGGTGAACTTTTGTATTGGGAAAGTCATGCCCGGTGAACTTTTGTATTGGGAAAGTCATCTCCGGTGAACTTTTCTATGGGAAAAGTCATCTCCGGTGAACTTTTGTATTGGGAAAGTCATGCCCGGTGAACTTTTGTATTGGGAAAGTCATGCCCGGTGAACTTTTGTATTGGGAAAGTCATCTCCGGTGAACTTTTGTATTGGGAAAGTCATGCCCGGTGAACTTTTGTATTGGGAAAGTCATGCCCGGTGAACTTTTGTATTGGGAAAGTCATCTCCGGTGAACTTTTGTATTGGGAAAGTCATGCCCGGTAAACTTTTGTATTGGGAAAGTCATCTCCGGTGAACTTTTGTATTGGGAAAGTCATGCCCGGTGAACTTTTGTATTGGGAAAGTCATCTCCGGTGAACTTTTCTATGGGAAAAGTCATCTCCGGTGAACTTTTGTATTGGGAAAGTCATCTCCGGTGAACTTTTGTATTGGGAAAGTCATGCCCGGTGAACTTTTGTATTGGGAAAGTCATGCTCGGTGAACTTTTGTATTGGGAAAGTCATGCCCGGTGAACTTTTGTATTGGGAAAGTCATCTCCGGTGAACTTTTGTATTGGGAAAGTCATCTGCGGTGAACTTTTGTATTGGGAAAGTCATGCCCGGTGAACTTTTGTATTGGGAAAGTCATGCCCGGTGAACTTTTGTATTGGGAAAGTCATGCCCGGTGAACTTTTGTATTGGGAAAGTCATGCCCGGTGAACTTTTGTATTGGGAAAGTCATCTCCGGTGAACTTTTGTATCGGGAAAGTCATCTCCGGTGAACCTTTGTATTGGGAAAGTCATGCCCGGTGAACTTTTGTATTGGGAAAGTCATGCCCGGTGAACTTTTGTATTGGGAAAGTCATGCCCGGTGAACTTTTGTATTGGGAAAGTCATGCCCGGTGAACTTTTGTATTGGGAAAGTCATGCCCGGTGAACTTTTGTATTGGGAAAGTCATGCCCGGTGAACTTTTGTATTGGGAAAGTCATGGCCGGTGAACTTTTGTATTGGGAAAGTCATGCCCGGTGAACTTTTGTATTGGGAAAGTCATATCCGGTGAACTTTTGTATTGGGAAAGTCATGCCCGGTGAACTTTTGTATTGGGAAAGTCATGCCCGGTGAACTTTTGTAATGGGAAAGTCATGCCCGGTGAACTTTTGTATTGGGAAAGTCATGCCCGGTGAACTTTTGTATTGGGAAAGTCATGCCCGGTGAACTTTTGTATTGGGAAAGTCATCTCCGGTGAACTTTTGTATTGGGAAAGTCATGCCCGGTGAACTTTTGTATTGGGAAAGTCATGCCCGGTGAACTTTTGTATTGGGAAAGTCATGCCCGGTGAACTTTTGTATTGGGAAAGTCATGCCCGGTGAACTTTTGTATTGGGAAAGTCATCTCCGGTGAACTTTTGTATTGGGAAAGTCATGCCCGGTGAACATTTGTATTGGGAAAGTCATCTCCGGTGAACTTTTGTATTGGGATAGTCATCTCCGGTGAACTTTTGTATTGGGAATGCCCGGTGAACTTTTGTATTGGGAAAGTCATGCCCGGTGAACTTTTGTATTGGGAAAGTCATGCCCGGTGAACTTTTGTATTGGGAAAGTCATGCCCGGTGAACTTTTGTATTGGGAAAGTCATCTCCGGTGAACTTTTCTATGGGAAAAGTCATCCCCGGTGAACTTTTGTATTGGGAAAGTCATGCCCGGTGAACTTTTGTATTGGGAAAGTCATGCCCGGTGAACTTTTGTATTGGGAAAGTCATGCCCGGTGAACTTTTGTATTGGGAAAGTCATGCCCGGTGAACTTTTGTATTGGGAAAGTCATGCCCGGTGAACTTTTGTATTGGGAAAGTCATCTCCGGTGAACTTTTGTATTGGGAAATCATGCCCGGTGAACTTTTGTATTGGGAAAGTCATGCCCAGTGAACTTTTGTATTGGGAAAGTCATGCCCGGTGAACTTTTGTATTGGGAAAGTCATGCCCGGTGAACTTTTGTATTGGGAAAGTCATGCCCGGTGAACTTTTGTATTGGGAAAGTCATGCCCGGTGAACTTTTGTATTGGGAAAGTCATGCCCGGTGAACTTTTGTATTGGGAAAGTCATGCCCGGTCAACTTTTGTATTGGGAAATTCATCTCCGGTGAACTTTTGTATTGGGAAAGTCATGCCCGGTGAACTTTTGTATTGGGAAAGTCATCTCCGGTGAACTTTTCTATGGGAAAAGTCATCTCCGGTGAACTTTTGTATTGGGAAAGTCATGCCCGGTGAACTTTTGTATTGGGAAAGTCATCTCCGGTGAACTTTTGTATTGGGAAAGTCATCTCCGGTGAACTTTTGTATTGGGAAAGTCATGCCCGGTGAACTTTTGTATTGGGAAAGTCATCTCCGGTGAACTTTTGTATTGGGAAAGTCATGCCCGGTGAACTTTTGTATTGGGAAAGTCATCTCCGGTGAACTTTTCTATGGGAAAAGTCATCTCCGGTGAACTTTTGTATTGGGAAAGTCATCTCCGGTGAACTTTTGTATTGGGAAAGTCATGCCCGGTGAACTTTTGTATTGGGAAAGTCATGCCCGGTGAACTTTTGTATTGGGAAAGTCATGCCCGGTGAACTTTTGTATTGGGAAAGTCATGCCCGGTGAACTTTTGTATCGGGAAAGTCATCTCCGGTGAACTTTTGTATCGGGAAAGTCATCTCCGGTGAACTTTTGTATTGGGAAAGTCATGCCCGGTGAACTTTTGTATTGGGAAAGTCATGCCCGGTGAACTTTTGTATTGGGAAAGTCATGCCCGGTGAACTTTTGTATTGGGAAAGTCATGCCTGGTGAACTTTTGTATTGGGAAAGTCATGCCCGGTGAACTTTTGTATTGGGAAAGTAATGCCCGGTGAACTTTTGTATTGGGAAAGTCATGCCCGGTGAACTTTTGTATTGGGAAAGTCATCTCCGGTGAACTTTTGTATTGGGAAAGTCATGCCCGGTGAACTTTTGTATTGGGAAAGTCATGCCCGGTGAACTTTTGTAATGGGAAAGTCATGCCCGGTGAACTTTTGTATTGGGAAAGTCATGCCCGGTGAACTTTTGTATTGGGAAAGTCATGCCCGGTGAACTTTTGTATTGGGAAAGTCATCTCCGGTGAACTTTTGTATTGGGAAAGTCATGCCCGGTGAACTTTTGTATTGGGAAAGTCATGCCCGGTGAACTTTTGTATTGGGAAAGTCATCTCCGGTGAACTTTTGTATTGGGAAAGTCATGCCCGGTGAACTTTTGTATTGGGAAAGTCATGCCCGGTGAACTTTTGTATTGGGAAAGTCATGCCCGGTGAACTTTTGTATTGGGAAAGTCATGCCCGGTGAACTTTTGTATTGGGAAAGTCATGCCCGGTGAACTTTTGTATTGGGAAAGTCATGCCCGGTGAACTTTTGTATTGGGAAAGTCATGCCCGGTGAACTTTTGTATTGGGAAAGTCATCTCCGGTGAACTTATGTATTAGGAAAGTCATGCCCGGTGAACTTTTGTATTGGGAAAGTCATGCCCGGTGAACTTTTGTATTGGGAAAGTCATCTCCGGTGAACTTTTCTATGGGAAAAGTCATCTCCGGTGAACTTTTGTATTGGGAAAGTCATGCCCGGTGAACTTTTGTATTGGGAAAGTCATCTCCGGTGAACTTTTGTATTGGGAAAGTCATCCCCGGTGAACTTTTGTATTGGGAAAGTCATCTCCGGTGAACTTTTGTATTGGGAAAGTCATCTCCGGTGAACTTTTGTATTGGGAAAGTCATGCCCGGTGAACTTTTGTATTGGGAAAGTCATCTCCGGTGAACTTTTCTATGGGAAAAGTCATCTCCGGTGAACTTTTGTATTGGGAAATTAATCTCCGGTGAACTTTTGTATTGTGAAAGTCATGCCCGGTGAACTTTTGTATTGGGAAAGTCATGCCCGGTGAACTTTTGTGTTGGGAAAGTCATGCCCGGTGAACTTTTGCATTGGGAAAGTCATGCCCGGTGAACTTTTGTATTGGGAAAGTCATGCCCGGTGAACTTTTGTATTGGGAAAGTCATCTCCGGTGAACTTTTCTATGGGAAAAGTCATCTCCGGTGAACTTTTGTATTGGGAAAGTCATGCCCGGTGAACTTTTGTATTGGGAAAGTCATGCCCGGTGAACTTTTGTATTGGGAAAGTCATGCCCGGTGAACTTTTGTATTGGGAAAGTCATCTCCGGTGAACTTTTGTATTGGGAAAGTCATGCCCGGTGAACTTTTGTATTGGAAAGGTCATGCCCGGTGAACTTTTGTATTGGGAAAGTCATGCCCGGTGAACTTTTCTATGGGAAAAGTCATCTCCGGTGAACTTTTGTATTGGGAAAGTCATGCCCGGTGAACTTTTGTATTGGGAAAGTCATGCCCGGTGAACTTTTGTATTGGGAAAGTCATGCCCGGTGAACTTTTGTATTGGGAAAGTCATGCCCGGTGAACTTTTGTATTGGGAAAGTCATCTCCGGTGAACTTTTGTATTGGGAAAGTCATGCCCGGTGAACTTTTGTATTGGGAAAGTCATGCCCGGTGAACTTTTGTATTGGGAAAGTCATCTCCGGTGAACTTTTGTATTGGGAAAGTCATGCCCGGTGAACTTTTGTATTGGGAAAGTCATCTCCGGTGAACTTTTGTATTGGGAAAGTCATGCCCGGTGAACTTTTGTATTGGGAAAGTCATGCCCGGTGAACTTTTGTATTGGGAAAGTCATGCCCGGTGAACTTTTGTATTGGGAAAGTCATGCCCGGTGAACTTTTGTATTGGGAAAGTCATGCCCGGTGAACTTTTGTATTGGGAAAGTCATCTCCGGTGAACTTTTGTATTGGGAAAGTCATCCCCGGTGAACTTTTGTATTGGGAAAGTCATGCCCGGTGAACTTTTGTATTGGGAAAGTCATGCCCGGTGAACTTTTGTATTGGGAAAGTCATGCCCGGTGAACTTTTGTATTGGGAAAGTCATGCCCGGTGAACTTTTGTATTGGGAAAGTCATGCCCGGTGAACTTTTGTATTGGGAAAGTCATGCCCGGTGAACTTTGGTATTGGGAAAATCATGCCCGGTGAACTTTTGTATTGGGAAAGTCATCTCCGGTGAACTTTTGTATTGGGAAAGCCATGCCCGGTGAATTTTTGTATTGGGAAAGTCATGCCCGGTGAACTTTTGTATTGGGAAAGTCATGCCCGGTGATCTTTTGTATTGGGAAAGTCATGCCCGGTGAACTTTTGTGTTGGGAAAGTCATGCCCGGTGAACTTTTGTATTGGGAAAGTCATCTCCGGTGAACTCTTGTATTGGGAAAGTCATCTCCTGTGAACTTTTCTATGGGAAAGTCATGCCCGGTGAACTTTTGTATTGGGAAAGTCATCTCCGGTGAACTTTTGTATTGGGAAAGTCATGCCCGGTGAACTTTTGTATTGGGAAAGTCATCTCCGGTGAACTTTTGTATTGGGAAAGTCATGCCCGGTGAACTTTTGTATTGGGAAAGTCATCTCCGGTGAACTTTTGTATTGGGAAAGTCATGCCCGGTGAACTTTTGTATTGGGAAAGTCATGCCCGGTGAACTTTTGTATTGGGAAAGTCATGCCCGGTGAACTTTTGTATTGGGAAAGTCATCTCCGGTGAACTTTTGTATTGGGAAAGTCATGCCCGGTGAACTTTTGTATTGGGAAAGTCATGCCCGGTGAACGTTTGTATTGGGAAAGTCATGCCCGGTGAACTTTTGTATTGGGAAAGTCATGTCCGGTGAACTTTTGTATTGGGAAAGTCATGCCCGGTGAACTTTTGTATTGGGAAAGTCATGCCCGGTGAACTTTTGTATTGGGAAAGTCATCTCCGGTGAACTTTTCTATGGGAAAAGTCATCTCCGGTGAACTTTTGTATTGGGAAAGTCATGTCCGGTGAACTTTTGTATTGGGAAAGTCATGCCCGGTGAACTTTTGTATTGGGAAAGTCATGCCCGGTGAACTTTTGTATTGGGAAAGTCATGCCCGGTGAACTTTTGTATTGGGAAAGTCATGCCCGGTGAACTTTTGTATTGGGAAAGTCATGCCCGGTGAACTTTTGTATTAAGAAAGTCATGCCCGGTGAACTTTTGTATTGGGAAAGTCATGCCCGGTGAACTTTTGTATTGGGAAAGTCATGCCCGGTGAACTTTTGTATTGGGAAAGTCATGCCCGGTGAACTTTTGTATTGGGAAAGTCATGCCCGGTGAACTTTTGTATTGGGAAAGTCATGTCCGGTGAACTTTTGTATTGGGAAAGTCATGCCCGGTGAACTTTTGTATTGGGAAAGTCATGCCCGGTGAACTTTTGTATTGGGAAAGTCATCTCCGGTGAACTTTTCTATGGGAAAAGTCATCTCCGGTGAACTTTTCTATGGGAAAAGTCATCTCCGGTGAACTTTTGTATTGGGAAAGTCATCTCCGGTGAACTTTTGTATTGGGAAAGTCATGCCCGGTGAACTTTTCTATGGGAAAAGTCATCTCCGGTGAACTTTTGTATTGGGAAAGTCATCTCCGGTGAACTTTTGTATTGGGAAAGTCATGCCCGGTGAACTTTTGTATTGGGAAAGTATTGCCCGGTGAACTTTTGTATTGAGAAAGTCATGCCCGGTGAACTTTTGTATTGGGAAAGTCATCTCCGGTGAACTTTTGTATTCGGAAAGTCATGCCCGGTGAACTTTTGTATTGGGAAAGTCATGCCCGGTGAACTTTTGTATTGGGAAAGTCATCTCCGGTGAACTTTTGTATTGGGAAAGTCATGCCCGGTGAACTTTTGTATTGGGAAAGTCATGCCCGGTGAACTTTTGTATTGGGAAAGTCATGCCCGGTGAACTTTTGTATTGGGAAAGTCATGCCCGGTGAACTTTTGTATTGGGAAAGTCATGCCCGGTGAACTTTTGTATTGGGAAAGTCATCTCCGGTGAACTTTTGTATTGGAAAGTCATCTCCGGTGAACTTTTGTATTGGGAAAGTCATGCCCGGTGAACTTTTTTATTGGGAAAGTCATGCCCGGTGAACTTTTGTATTGGGAAAGTCATGCCCGGTGAGCTTTTGTGTTGGGAAAGTCATCTCCGGTGAACTTTTGTATTGGGAAAGTCATGCCCGGTGAACTTTTGTATTGGGAAAGTCATCTCCGGTGAACTTTTGTATTGGGAAAGTCATGCCCGGTGAACTTTTGTATTGGGAAAGTCATGCCCGGTGAACTTTTGTATTGGGAAAGTCATGCCCGGTGAACTTTTGTATTGGGAAAGTCATGCCCGGTGAACTTTTGTATTGGGAAAGTCATGCCCGGTGAACTTTTGTATTGGGAAAGTCATCTCCGGTGAACTTTTGTATTGGGAAAGTCATCTCCGGTGAACTTTTGTATTGGGAAAGTCATCTCCGGTGAACTTTTGTATTGGGAAAGTCATGCCGGGTGAACTTTTGTATTGGGAAAGTCATGCCCGGTGAACTTTTGTATTGGGAAAGTCATCTCCGGTGAACTTTTGTATTGGGAAAGTCATGCCCGGTTAACTTTTGTATTAGGAAAGTCATGCCCGGTGAACTTTTGTATTGGGAAAGTCATGCCCGGTGAACTTTTGTATTGGGAAAGTCATGCCCGGTGAACTTTTGTATTGGGAAAGTTATGCCCGGTGAACTTTTGTATTGGGAAAGTCATCTCCGGTGAACTTTTGTATTGGGAAAGTCATCTCCGGTGAACTTTTGTATTGGGAAAGTCATGCCCGGTGAACTTTTGTATTGGAAAAGTCATCTCCGGTGAACTTTTGTATTGGGAAAGTCATGCCCGGTGAACTTTTGTATTGGGAAAGTCATCTCCGGTGAACTTTTGTATTGGGAAAGTCATGCCCGGTGAACTTTTGTATTGGGAAAGTCATCTCCGGTGAACTTTTGTATTGGGAAAGTCATGCCCGGTGAACTTTTGTATTGGAAAAGTCATCTCCGGTGAACTTTTGTATTGGGAAAGTCATGCCCGGTGAACTTTTGTATTGGGAAAGTCATCTCCGGTGAACTTTTGTATTGGGAAAGTCATCTCCGGTGAACTTTTGTATTGGGAAAGTCATGCCCGGTGAACTTTTGTATTGGAAAAGTCATCTCCGGTGAACTTTTGTATTGGGAAAGTCATGCCCGGTGAACTTTTGTATTGGGAAAGTCATCTCCGGTGAACTTTTGTATTGGGAAAGTCATGCCCGGTGAACTTTTGTATTGGGAAAGTAATCTCCGGTGAACTTTTGTATTGGGAAAGTCATGCCCGGTGAACTTTTGTATTGGAAAAGTCATCTCCGGTGAACTTTTGTATTGGGAAAGTCATGCCCGGTGTACTTTTGTATTGGGAAAGTCATCTCCGGTGAACTTTTGTATTGGGAAAGTCATGCCCGGTGAACTTTTGTATTGGGAAAGTCATGCCCGGTGAAATTTGTATTGGGAAAGTCATGCCCGGTGAACTTTTGTATTGGGAAAGTCATCTCCGGTGAACTTTTCTATGGGAAAAGTCATCTCCGGTGAACTTTTGTATTGGGAAAGTCATCTCCGGTGAACTTTTGTATTGGGAAAGTCATGCCCGGTGAATTTTTGTATTGGGAAAGTCATGCCCGGTGAACTTTTGTATTGGGAAAGTCATGCCCGGTGAACTTTTGTATTGGGAAAGTCATCTCCGGTGAACTTTTCTATGGGAAAAGTCATCTCCGGTGAACTTTTGTATTGGGAAAGTCATGCCCGGTGAACTTTTGTATTGGGAAAGTCATGCCCGGTGAACTTTTGTATTGGGAAAGTCATCTCCGGTGAACTTTTGTATTGGGAAAGTCATCTCCGGTGAACTTTTGTATTGGGAAAGTCATGCCCGGTGAACTTTTGTATTGGGAAAGTCATGCCCGGTGAACTTTTGTATTGGGAAAGTCATGCCCGGTGAACTTTTGTATTGGGAAAGTCATCTCCGGTGAACTTTTCTATGGGAAAAGTCATCTCCGGTGAACTTTTGTATTGGGAAAGTCATCTCCGGTGAACTTTTGTATTGGGAAAGTCATGCCCGGTGAACTTTTGTATTGGGAAAGTCATGCCCGGTGAACTTTTGTATTGGGAAAGTCATGCCCGGTGAACTTTTGTATTGGGAAAGTCATCTCCGGTGAACTTTTGTATTGGGAAAGTCATCTCCGGTGAACTTTTGTATTGGGAAAGTCATCTCCGGTGAACTTTTGTATTGGGAAAGTCATCTCCGGTGAACTTTTGTATTGGGAAAGTCATGCCCGGTGAACATTTGTATTGGGAAAGTCATGCCCGGTGAACTTTTGTATTGGGAAAGTCATGCCCGGTGAACTTTTCTATGGGAAAAGTCATCTCCGGTGAACTTTTGTATTGGGAAAGTCATCTCCGGTGAACTTTTGTATTGGGAAAGTCATGCCCGGTGAACTTTTGTATTGGGAAAGTCATCTCCGGTGAACTTTTGTATTGGGAAAGTCATGCCCGGTGAACTTTTGTATTGAGAAAGTCATGCCCGGTGAACTTTTGTATTGGGAAAGTCATCTCCGGTGAACTTTTCTATGGGAAAAGTCATCTCCGGTGAACTTTTGTATTGGGAAAGTCATCTCCGGTGAACTTTTGTATTGGGAAAGTCATGCCCGGTGAACTTTTGTATTGGGAAAGTCATCTCCGGTGAACTTTTGTATTGGGAAAGTCATGCCCGGTGAACTTTTGTATTGGGAAAGTCATCTCCGGTGAACTTTTGTATTGGGAAAGTCATGCCCGGTGAACTTTTGTATTGGGAAAGTCATGCCCGCTGAACTTTTGTATTGGGAAAGTCATGCCCGGTGAACTTTTGTATTGGGAAAGTCATGCCCGGTGAACTTTTGTATTGGGAAAGTCATCTCCGGTGAACTTTTGTATTGGGAAAGTCATCTCCGGTGAACTTTTGTATTGGGAAAGTCATGCCCGGTGAACTTTTGTATTGGGAAAGTCATGCCCGGTGAACTTTTGTATTGGGAAAGTCATGCCCGGTGAACTTTTGTATTGGGAAAGTCATGCCCGGTGAACTTTTGTATTGGGAAAGTCATGCCCGGTGAACTTTTGTATTGGGAAAGTCATGCCCGGTGAACTTTTGTATTGGGAAAGTCATCTCCGGTGAACTTTTCTATGGGAAAAGTCATCCCCGGTGAACTTTTGTATCGGGAAAGTCATGCCCGGTGAACTTTTGTATTGGGAAAGTCATGCCCGGTGAACTTTTGTATTGGGAAAGTCATGCCCGGTGAACTTTTGTATTGGGAAAGTCATGCCCGGTGAACTTTTGTATTGGGAAAGTCATGCCCGGTGAACTTTTGTATTGGGAAAGTCATGCCCGGTGAACTTTTGTATTGGGAAAGTCATCTCCGGTGAACTTTTGTATTGGGAAATCATGCCCGGTGAACTTTTGTATTGGGAAAGTCATGCCCAGTGAACTTTTGTATTGGGAAAGTCATGCCCGGTGAACTTTTGTATTGGGAAAGTCATGCCCGGTGAACTTTTGTATTGGGAAAGTCATGCCCGGTGAACTTTTGTATTGGGAAAGTCATGCCCGGTGAACTTTTGTATTGGGAAAGTCATGCCCCGTGAACTTTTGTATTGGGAAAGTCATGCCCGGTGAACTTTTGTATTGGGAAAGTCATCTCCGGTGAACTTTTGTATTGGGAAAGTCATGCCCGGTGAACTTTTGTATTGGGAAAGTCATCTCCGGTGAACTTTTGTATTGGGAAAGTCATGCCCGGTGAACTTTTGTATTGGGAAAGTCATGCCCGGTGAACTTTTGTATTGGGAAAGTCATGCCCGGTGAACTTTTGTATTGGGAAAGTCATCTCCGGTGAACTTTTGTATCGGGAAAGTCATCTCCGGTGAACTTTTGTATTGGGAAAGTCATGCCCGGTGAACTTTTGTATTGGGAAAGTCATGCCCGGTGAACTTTTGTATTGGGAAAGTCATGCCCGGTGAACTTTTGTATTGGGAAAGTCATGCCCGGTGAACTTTTGTATTGGGAAAGTCATGCCCGGTGAACTTTTGTATTGGGAAAGTCATGCCCGGTGAACTTTTGTATTGGGAAAGTCATCTCCGGTGAACTTTTGTATTGGGAAAGTCATGCCCGGTGAACTTTTGTATTGGGAAAGTCATGCCCGGTGAACTTTTGTATTGGGAAAGTCATGCCCGGTGAACTTTTGTATTGGGAAAGTCATGCCCGGTGAACTTTTGTATTGGGAAAGTCATGCCCGGTGAACTTTTGTATTGGGAAAGTCATCTCCGGTGAACTTTTGTATTGGGAAAGTCATCTCCGGTGAACTTTTCTATGGGAAAGTCATGCCCGGTGAACTTTTGTATTGGGAAAGTCATCTCCGGTGAACTTTTCTATGGGAAAAGTCATCTCCGGTGAACATTTGTATTGGGAAAGTCATCTCCGGTGAACTTTTGTATTGGGAAAGTCATCTCCGGTGAACTTTTGTATTGGGAAAGTCATGCCCGGTGAACTTTTGTATTGGGAAAGTCATGCCCGGTGAACTTTTGTATTGGGAAAGTCATCTCCGGTGAACTTTTGTATTGGGAAAGTCATGCCCGGTGAACTTTTGTATTGGGAAAGTCATGCCCGGTGAACTTTTGTATTGGGAAAGTCATGCCCGGTGAACTTTTGTATTGGGAAAGTCATGCCCGGTGAACTTTTGTATTGGGAAAGTCATGCCCGGTGAACTTTTGTATTGGGAAAGTCATGCCCGGTGAACTTTTGTATTGGGAAAGTCATCTCCGGTGAACTTTTGTATTGGGAAAGTCATGCCCGGTGAACTTTTGTATTGGGAAAGTCATGCCCGGTGAACTTTTGTATTGGGAAAGTCATGCCCGGTGAGCTTTTGTGTTGGGAAAGTCATCTCCGGTGAACTTTTGTATTGGGAAAGTCATGCCCGGTGAACTTTTGTATTGGGAAAGTCATGCCCGGTGAACTTTTGTATTGGGAAAGTCATGCCCGGTGAACTTTTGTATTGGGAAAGTCATGCCCGGTGAACTTTTGTATTGGGAAAGTCATGCCCGGTGAACTTTTGTATTGGGAAAGTCATGCCCGGTGAACTTTTGTATTGGGAAAGTCATGCCCGGTGAACTTTTGTATTGGGAAAGTCATCTCCGGTGAACTTTTGTATTGGGAAAGTCATCTCCGGTGAACTTTTGTATTGGGAAAGTCATCTCCGGTGAACTTTTGTATTGGGAAAGTCATGCCCGGTGAACTTTTGTATTGGGAAAGTCATGCCCGGTGAACTTATGTATTGGGAAAGTCATGCCCGGTGAACTTTTGTATTGGGAAAGTCATCTCCGGTGAACTTTTGTATTGGGAAAGTCATGCCCGGTTAACTTTTGTATTAGGAAAGTCATGCCCGGTGAACTTTTGTATTGGGAAAGTCATGCCCGGTGAACTTTTGTATTGGGAAAGTCATGCCCGGTGAACTTTTTTATTGGGAAAGTTATGCCCGGTGAACTTTTGTATTGGGAAAGTCATCTCCGGTGAACTTTTGTATTGGGAAAGTCATCTCCGGTGAACTTTTGTATTGGGAAAGTCATGCCCGGTGAACTTTTGTATTGGAAAAGTCATCTCCGGTGAACTTTTGTATTGGGAAAGTCATGCCCGGTGAACTTTTGTATTGGGAAAGTCATCTCCGGTGAACTTTTGTATTGGGAAAGTCATGCCCGGTGAACTTTTGTATTGGGAAAGTCATCTCCGGTGAACTTTTGTATTGGGAAAGTCATGCCCGGTGAACTTTTGTATTGGAAAAGTCATCTCCGGTGAACTTTTGTATTGGGAAAGTCATGCCCGGTGAACTTTTGTATTGGGAAAGTCATCTCCGGTGAACTTTTGTATTGGGAAAGTCATCTCCGGTGAACTTTTGTATTGGGAAAGTCATGCCCGGTGAACTTTTGTATTGGAAAAGTCATCTCCGGTGAACTTTTGTATTGGGAAAGTCATGCCCGGTGAACTTTTGTATTGGGAAAGTCATCTCCGGTGAACTTTTGTATTGGGAAAGTCATGCCCGGTGAACTTTTGTATTGGGAAAGTCATCTCCGGTGAACTTTTGTATTGGGAAAGTCATGCCCGGTGAACTTTTGTATTGGAAAAGTCATCTCCGGTGAACTTTTGTATTGGGAAAGTCATGCCCAGTGTACTTTTGTATTGGGAAAGTCATCTCCGGTGAACTTTTGTATTGGGAAAGTCATGCCCGGTGAATTTTTGTATTGGGAAAGTCATGCCCGGTGAAATTTGTATTGGGAAAGTCATGCCCGGTGAACTTTTGTATTGGGAAAGTCATCTCCGGTGAACTTTTCTATGGGAAAAGTCATCTCCGGTGAACTTTTGTATTGGGAAAGTCATCTCCGGTGAACTTTTGTATTGGGAAAGTCATGCCCGGTGAATTTTTGTATTGGGAAAGTCATGCCCGGTGAACTTTTGTATTGGGAAAGTCATGCCCGGTGAACTTTTGTATTGGGAAAGTCATCTCCGGTGAACTTTTCTATGGGAAAAGTCATCTCCGGTGAACTTTTGTATTGGGAAAGTCATGCCCGGTGAACTTTTGTATTGGGAAAGTCATGCCCGGTGAACTTTTGTATTGGGAAAGTCATCTCCGGTGAACTTTTGTATTGGGAAAGTCATCTCCGGTGAACTTTTGTATTGGGAAAGTCATGCCCGGTGAACTTTTGTATTGGGAAAGTCATGCCCGGTGAACTTTTGTATTGGGAAAGTCATGCCCGGTGAACTTTTGTATTGGGAAAGTCATCTCCGGTGAACTTTTCTATGGGAAAAGTCATCTCCGGTGAACTTTTGTATTGGGAAAGTCATCTCCGGTGAACTTTTGTATTGGGAAAGTCATGCCCGGTGAACTTTTGTATTGGGAAAGTCATGCCCGGTGAACTTTTGTATTGGGAAAGTCATGCCCGGTGAACTTTTGTATTGGGAAAGTCATCTCCGGTGAACTTTTGTATTGGGAAAGTCATCTCCGGTGAACTTTTGTATTGGGAAAGTCATCTCCGGTGAACTTTTGTATTGGGAAAGTCATCTCCGGTGAACTTTTGTATTGGGAAAGTCATGCCCGGTGAACATTTGTATTGGGAAAGTCATGCCCGGTGAACTTTTGTATTGGGAAAGTCATGCCCGGTGAACTTTTCTATGGGAAAAGTCATCTCCGGTGAACTTTTGTATTGGGAAAGTCATCTCCGGTGAACTTTTGTATTGGGAAAGTCATGCCCGGTGAACTTTTGTATTGGGAAAGTCATCTCCGGTGAACTTTTGTATTGGGAAAGTCATGCCCGGTGAACTTTTGTATTGAGAAAGTCATGCCCGGTGAACTTTTGTATTGGGAAAGTCATCTCCGGTGAACTTTTCTATGGGAAAAGTCATCTCCGGTGAACTTTTGTATTGGGAAAGTCATCTCCGGTGAACTTTTGTATTGGGAAAGTCATGCCCGGTGAACTTTTGTATTGGGAAAGTCATCTCCGGTGAACTTTTGTATTGGGAAAGTCATGCCCGGTGAACTTTTGTATTGGGAAAGTCATCTCCGGTGAACTTTTGTATTGGGAAAGTCATGCCCGGTGAACTTTTGTATTGGGAAAGTCATGCCCGCTGAACTTTTGTATTGGGAAAGTCATGCCCGGTGAACTTTTGTATTGGGAAAGTCATGCCCGGTGAACTTTTGTATTGGGAAAGTCATCTCCGGTGAACTTTTGTATTGGGAAAGTCATCTCCGGTGAACTTTTGTATTGGGAAAGTCATGCCCGGTGAACTTTTGTATTGGGAAAGTCATGCCCGGTGAACTTTTGTATCGGGAAAGTCATGCCCGGTGAACTTTTGTATTGGGAAAGTCATGCCCGGTGAACTTTTGTATTGGGAAAGTCATGCCCGGTGAACTTTTGTATTGGGAAAGTCATCTCCGGTGAACTTTTGTATTGGGAAAGTCATGCCCGGTGAACTTTTGTATTGGGAAAGTCATGCCCGGTGAACTTTTGTATTGGGAAAGTCATGCCCGGTGAACATTTGTATTGGGAAAGTCATCTCCGGTGAACTTTTGTATTGGGATAGTCATCTCCGGTGAACTTTTGTATTGGGAAAGTCATGCCCGGTGAACTTTTGTATTGGGAAAGTCATGCCCGGTGAACTTTTGTATTGGGAAAGTCATGCCCGGTGAACTTTTGTATTGGGAAAGTCATGCCCGGTGAACTTTTGTATTGGGAAAGTCATGCCCGGTGAACTTTTGTATTGGGAAAGTCATCTCCGGTGAACTTTTCTATGGGAAAAGTCATCCCCGGTGAACTTTTGTATCGGGAAAGTCATGCCCGGTGAACTTTTGTATTGGGAAAGTCATGCCCGGTGAACTTTTGTATTGGGAAAGTCATGCCCGGTGAACTTTTGTATTGGGAAAGTCATGCCCGGTGAACTTTTGTATTGGGAAAGTCATGCCCGGTGAACTTTTGTATTGGGAAAGTCATGCCCGGTGAACTTTTGTATTGGGAAAGTCATCTCCGGTGAACTTTTGTATTGGGAAATCATGCCCGGTGAACTTTTGTATTGGGAAAGTCATGCCCAGTGAACTTTTGTATTGGGAAAGTCATGCCCGGTGAACTTTTGTATTGGGAAAGTCATGCCCGGTGAACTTTTGTATTGGGAAAGTCATGCCCGGTGAACTTTTGTATTGGGAAAGTCATGCCCGGTGAACTTTTGTATTGGGAAAGTCATGCCCGGTGAACTTTTGTATTGGGAAAGTCATGCCCGGTGAACTTTTGTATTGGGAAAGTCATCTCCGGTGAACTTTTGTATTGGGAAAGTCATGCCCGGTGAACTTTTGTATTGGGAAAGTCATGCCCGGTGAACTTTTGTATTGGGAAAGTCATGCCCGGTGAACTTTTGTATTGGGAAAGTCATGCCCGGTGAACTTTTGTATTGGGAAAGTCATGCCCGGTGAACTTTTGTATTGGGAAAGTCATCTCCGGTGAACTTTTGTATTGGGAAAGTCATCTCCGGTGAACTTTTCTATGGGAAAGTCATGCCCGGTGAACTTTTGTATTGGGAAAGTCATGCCCGGTGAACTTTTGTATTGGGAAAGTCATCTCCGGTGAACTTTTGTATTGGGAAAGTCATGCCCGGTGAACTTTTGTATTGGGAAAGTCATGCCCGGTGAACTTTTGTATTGGGAAAGTCATGCCCGGTGAACTTTTGTATTGGGAAAGTCATGCCCGGTGAACTTTTGTATTGGGAAAGCCATGCCCGGTGAACTTTTGTATTGGGAAAGTCATGCCCGGTGAACTTTTGTATTGGGAAAGTCATGCCCGGTGAACTTTTGTATTGGGAAAGTCATGCCCGGTGAACTTTTGTATTGGGAAAGTCATGCCCGGTGAACTTTTGTATTGGGAAAGTCATCTCCGGTGAACTTTTGTATTAGGAAAGTCATGCCCGGTGAACTTTTGTATTGGGAAAGTCATGCCCGGTGAACTTTTGTATTGGGAAAGTCATCTCCGGTGAACTTTTCTATGGGAAAAGTCATCTCCGGTGAACGTTTGTATTGGGAAAGTCATGCCCGGTGAACTTTTGTATTGGGAAAGTCATCTCCGGTGAACTTTTGTTTTGGGAAAGTCATCCCCGGTGAACTTTTGTATTGGGAAAGTCATCTCGGTGAACTTTTGTATTGGGAAAGTCATCTCCGGTGAACTTTTGTATTGGGAAAGTCATGCCCGGTGAACTTTTGTATTGGGAAAGTCATCTCCGGTGAACTTTTCTATGGGAAAAGTCATCTCCGGTGAACTTTTGTATTGGGAAAGTAATCTCCGGTGAACTTTTGTATTGTGAAAGTCATGCCCGGTGAACTTTTGTATTGGGAAAGTCATGCCCGGTGAACTTTTGTATTGGGAAAGTCATGCCCGGTGAACTTTTGTATTGGGAAAGTCATGCCCGGTGAACTTTTGTATTGGGAAAGTCATGCCCGGTGAACTTTTGTATTGGGAAAGTCATGCCCGGTGAACTTTTGTATTGGGAAAGTCATCTCCGGTGAACTTTTGTATTGGGAAAGTCATGCCCGGTGAACTTTTGTATTGGAAAAGTCATGCCCGGTGAACTTTTGTATTGGGAAAGTCATGCCCGGTGAACTTTTCTATGGGAAAAGTCATCTCCGGTGAACTTTTGTATTGGGAATGTCATGCCCGGTGAACTTTTGTATTGGGAAAGTCATGCCCGGTGAACTTTTGTATTGGGAAAGTCATGCCCGGTGAACTTTTGTATTGGGAAAGTCATGCCCGGTGAACTTTTGTATTGGGAATGTCATGCCCGGTGAACTTTTGTATTGGGAAAGTCATCTCCGGTGAACTTTTGTATTGGGAAAGTCATGCCCGGTGAACTTTTGTATTGGGAAAGTCATGCCCGGTGAACTTTTGTATTGGGAAAGTCATCTCCGGTGAACTTTTGTATTGGGAAAGTCATCTCCGGTGAACTTTTCTATGGGAAAGTCATGCCCGGTGAACTTTTGTATTGGGAAAGTCATCTCCGGTGAACTTTTGTATTGGGAAAGTCATGCCCGGTGAACTTTTGTATTGGGAAAGTCATGCCCGGTGAACTTTTGTATTGGGAAAGTCATGCCCGGTGAACTTTTGTATTGGGAAAGTCATCTCCGGTGAACTTTTCTATGGGAAAAGTCATCTCCGGTGAACTTTTGTATTGGGAAAGTCATCTCCGGTGAACTTTTGTATTGGGAAAGTCATGCCCGGTGAACTTTTGTATTGGGAAAGTCATGCCCGGTGAACTTTTGTATTGGGAAAGTCATGCCCGGTGAACTTTTGTATTGGGAAAGTCATGCCCGGTGAACTTTTGTATTGGGAAAGTCATGCCCGGTGAACTTTTGTATTGGGAAAGTCATCTCCGGTGAACTTTTGTATTGGGAAAGTCATGCCCGGTGAACTTTTGTATTGGGAAAGTCATGCCCGGTGAACTTTTGTATTGGGAAAGTCATGCCCGGTGAACTTTTGTATTGGGAAAGTCATGCCCGGTGAACTTTTGTATTGGGAAAGTCATCTCCGGTGAACTTTTGTATTGGGAAAGTCATGCCCGGTGAACTTTTGTATTGGGAAAGTCATCTCCGGTGAACTTTTGTATTGGGAAAGTCATCTCCGGTGAACTTTTGTATTGGGAAAGTCATGCCCGGTGAACTTTTGTATTGGGAAAGTCATCTCCGGTGAACTTTTCTATGGGAAAAGTCATCTCCGGTGAACTTTTGTATTGGGAAAGTCATCTCCGGTGAACTTTTGTATTGGGAAAGTCATCTCCGGTGAACTTTTGTATTGGGAAAGTCATGCCCGGTGAACTTTTGTATTGGGAAAGTCATGCCCGGTGAACTTTTGTATTGGGAAAGTCATCTCCGGTGAACTTTTGTATCGGGAAGTCATGCCCGGTGAACTTTTGTATTGGGAAAGTCATGCCCGGTGAACTTTTGTATTGGGAAAGTCATCTCCGGTGAACTTTTCTATGGGAAAAGTCATCTCCGGTGAACTTTTGTATTGGGAAAGTCATCTCCGGTGAACTTTTGTATTGGGAAAGTCATCTCCGGTGAACTTTTGTATTGGGAAAGTCATGCCCGGTGAACTTTTGTATTGGGAAAGTCATCTCCGGTGAACTTTTCTATGGGAAAAGTCATCTCCGGTGAACTTTTGTATTGGGAAAGTCATGCCGGGTGAACTTTTGTATTGGGAAAGTCATCTCCGGTGAACTTTTGTATTGGGAAAGTCATCTCCGGTGAACTTTTGTATTGGGAAAGTCATGCCCGGTGAACTTTTGTATTGGGAAAGTCATCTCCGGTGAACTTTTGTATTGGGAAAGTCATGCCCGGTGAACTTTTGTATTGGGAAAGTCATGCCCGGTGAACTTTTGTATTGGGAAAGTCATGCCCGGTGAACTTTTGTATTGGGAAAGTCATGCCCGGTGAACTTTTGTATTGGGAAAGTCATGCCCGGTGAACTTTTGTATTGGGAAAGTCATGCCCGGTGAACTTTTGTATTGGGAAAGTCATCTCCGGTGAACTTTTCTATGGGAAAAGTCATCTCCGGTGAACTTTTGTATTGGGAAAGTCATGCCCGGTGAACTTTTGTATTGGGAAAGTCATGCCCGGTGAACTTTTGTATTGGGAAAGTCATCTCCGGTGAACTTTTGTATTGGGAAAGTCATCTCCGGTGAACTTTTGTATTGGGAAAGTCATGCCCGGTGAACTTTTGAATTGGGAAAGTCATGCCCGGTGAACTTTTCTATGGGAAACGTCATCTCCGGTGAACTTTTGTATTGGGAATGTCATGCCCGGTGAACTTTTGTATTGGGAAAGTCATGCCCGGTGAACTTTTGTATTGGGAAAGTCATGCCCGGTGAACTTTTGTATTGGGAAATTCATGCCCGGTGAACTTTTGTATTGGGAATGTCATGCCCGGTGAACTTTTGTATTGGGAAAGTCATCTCCGGTGAACTTTTGTATTGGGAAAGTCATGCCCGGTGAACTTTTGTATTGGGAAAGTCATGCCCGGTGAACTTTTGTATTGGGAAAGTCATCTCCGGTGAACTTTTGTATTGGGAAAGTCATCTCCGGTGAACTTTTCTATGGGAAAGTCATGCCCGGTGAACTTTTGTATTGGGAAAGTCATCTCCGGTGAACTTTTGTATTGGGAAAGTCATGCCCGGTGAACTTTTGTATTGGGAAAGTCATGCCCGGTGAACTTTTGTATTGGGAAAGTCATGCCCGGTGAACTTTTGTATTGGGAAAGTCATCTCCGGTGAACTTTTCTATGGGAAAAGTCATCTCCGGTGAACTTTTGTATTGGGAAAGTCATCTCCGGTGAACTTTTGTATTGGGAAAGTCATGCCCGGTGAACTTTTGTATTGGGAAAGTCATGCCCGGTGAACTTTTGTATTGGGAAAGACATGCCCGGTGAACTTTTGTATTGGGAAAGTCATGCCCGGTGAACTTTTGTATTGGGAAAGTCATGCCCGGTGAACTTTTGTATTGGGAAAGTCATCTCCGGTGAACTTTTGTATTGGGAAAGTCATGCCCGGTGAACTTTTGTATTGGGAAAGTCATGCCCGGTGAACTTTTGTATTGGGAAAGTCATGCCCGGTGAACTTTTGTATTGGGAAAGTCATGCCCGGTGAACTTTTGTATTGGGAAAGTCATCTCCGGTGAACTTTTGTATTGGGAAAGTCATGCCCGGTGAACTTTTGTATTGGGAAAGTCATCTCCGGTGAACTTTTGTATTGGGAAAGTCATCTCCGGTGAACTTTTGTATTGGGAAAGTCATGCCCGGTGAACTTTTGTATTGGGAAAGTCATCTCCGGTGAACTTTTCTATGGGAAAAGTCATCTCCGGTGAACTTTTGTATTGGGAAAGTCATCTCCGGTGAACTTTTGTATTGGGAAAGTCATCTCCGGTGAACTTTTGTATTGGGAAAGTCATGCCCGGTGAACTTTTGTATTGGGAAAGTCATGCCCGGTGAACTTTTGTATTGGGAAAGTCATCTCCGGTGAACTTTTGTATCGGGAAAGTCATGCCCGGTGAACTTTTGTATTGGGAAAGTCATCTCCGGTGAACTTTTGTATTGGGAAAGTCATGCCCGGTGAACTTTTGTATTGGGAAAGTCATGCCCGGTGAACTTTTGTATTGGGAAATTCATCTCCGGTGAACTTTTGTATTGGGAAAGTCATGCCCGGTGAACTTTTGTATTGGGAAATTCATCTCCGGTGAACTTTTGTATTGGGAAAGTCATGCCCGGTGAACTTTTGTATTGGGAAAGTCATGCCGGGTGAACTTTTGTATTGGGAAAGTCATCTCCGGTGAACTTTTGTATTGGGAAAGTCATCTCCGGTGAACTTTTCTATGGGAAAGTCATGCCCGGTGAACTTTTGTATTGGGAAAGTCATCTCCGGTGAACTTTTGTATTGGGAAAGTCATGCCCGGTGAACTTTTGTATTGGGAAAGTCATGCCCGGTGAACTTTTGTATTGGGAAAGTCATCTCCGGTGAACTTTTCTATGGGAAAAGTCATCTCCGGTGAACTTTTGTATTGGGAAAGTCATCTCCGGTGAACTTTTGTATTGGGAAAGTCATGCCCGGTGAACTTTTGTATTGGGAAAGTCATGCCCGGTGAACTTTTGCATTGGGAAAGTCATCTCCGGTGAACTTTTGTATTGGGAAAGTCATGCCCGGTGAACTTTTGTATTGGGAAAGTCATCTCCGGTGAACTTTTGTATTGGGAAAGTCATGCCCGGTGAACTTTTGTATTGGGAAAGTCATGCCCGGTGAACTTTTGTATTGGGAAAGTCATCTCCGGTGAACTTTTGTATTGGGAAAGTCATGCCCGGTGAACTTTTGTATTGGGAAAGTCATGCCCGGTGAACTTTTGTATTGGGAAAGTCATCTCCGGTGAACTTTTGTATTGGGAAAGTCATGCCCGGTGAACTTTTGTATTGGGAAAGTCATGTCCGGTGAACTTTTGTATTGGGAAAGTCATGCCCGGTGAACTTTTGTATTGGGAAAGTCATGTCCGGTGAACTTTTGTATTGGGAAAGTCATCTCCGGTGAACTTTTCTATGGGAAAAGTCATCTCCGGTGAACTTTTGTATTGGGAAAGTCATCTCCGGTGAACTTTTGTATTGGGAAAGTCATCTCCGGTGAACTTTTGTATTGGGAAAGTCATGCCCGGTGAACTTTTGTATTGGGAAAGTCATGCCCGGTGAACTTTTGTATTGGGAAAGTCATCTCCGGTGAACTTTTGTATCGGGAAAGTCATGCCCGGTGAACTTTTGTATTGGGAAAGTCATCTCCGGTGAACTTTTGTATTGGGAAAGTCTTGCCCGGTGAACTTTTGTATTGGGAAAGTCATGCCCGGTGAACTTTTGTATTGGGAAATTCATCTCCGGTGAACTTTTGTATTGGGAAAGTCATGCCCGGTGAACTTTTGTATTGGGAAAGTCATCTCCGGTGAACTTTTGTATTGGGAAAGTCATGCCCGGTGAACTTTTGTATTGGGAAAGTCATGCCGGGTGAACTTTTGTATTGGGAAAGTCATCTCCGGTGAACTTTTGTATTGGGAAAGTCATCTCCGGTGAACTTTTCTATGGGAAAGTCATGCCCGGTGAACTTTTGTATTGGGAAAGTCATCTCCGGTGAACTTTTGTATTGGGAAAGTCATGCCCGGTGAACTTTTGTATTGGGAAAGTCATCTCCGGTGAACTTTTCTATGGGAAAAGTCATCTCCGGTGAACTTTTGTATTGGGAAAGTCATCTCCGGTGAACTTTTGTATTGGGAAAGTCATCTCCGGTGAACTTTTGTATTGGGAAAGTCATGCCCGGTGAACTTTTGTATTGGGAAAGTCATGCCCGGTGAACTTTTGTATTGGGAAAGTCATCTCCGGTGAACTTTTGTATTGGGAAAGTCATGCCCGGTGAACTTTTGTATTGGGAAAGTCATGCCCGGTGAACTTTTGTATTGGGAAAGTCTTGCCCGGTGAACTTTTGTATTGGGAAAGTCATGCCCGGTAAACTTTTGTATTGGGAAATTCATCTCCGGTGAACTTTTGTATTGGGAAAGTCATGCCCGGTGAACTTTTGTATTGGGAAAGTCATCTCCGGTGAACTTTTGTATTGGGAAAGTCATGCCCGGTGAACTTTTGTATTGGGAAAGTCATGCCGGGTGAACTTTTGTATTGGGAAGTCATCTCCGGTGAACTTTTGTATTGGGAAAGTCATCTCCGGTGAACTTTTCTATGGGAAAGTCATGCCCGGTGAACTTTTGTATTGGGAAAGTCATCTCCGGTGAACTTTTGTATTGGGAAAGTCATGCCCGGTGAACTTTTGTATTGGGAAAGTCATCTCCGGTGAACTTTTCTATGGGAAAAGTCATCTCCGGTGAACTTTTGTATTGGGAAAGTCATCTCCGGTGAACTTTTGTATTGGGAAAGTCATCTCCGGTGAACTTTTGTATTGGGAAAGTCATGCCCGGTGAACTTTTGTATTGGGAAAGTCATGCCCGGTGAACTTTTGTATTGGGAAAGTCATCTCCGGTGAACTTTTGTATTGGGAAAGTCATGCCCGGTGAACTTTTGTATTGGGAAAGTCATGCCCGGTGAACTTTTGTATTGGGAAAGTCATCTCCGGTGAACTTTTGTATTGGGAAAGTCATGTCCGGTGAACTTTTGTATTGGGAAAGTCATGCCCGGTGAAGTTTTGTATTGGGAAAGTCATCTCCGGTGAACTTTTGTATTGGGAAAGTCATCTCCGGTGAACTTTTGTATTGGGAAAGTCATCTCCGGTGAACTTTTGTATTGGGAAAGTCATGCCCGGTGAACTTTTGTATTGGGAAAGTCATGCCCGGTGAACTTTTCTGTGGGAAAAGTCATCTCCGGTGAACTTTTGTATTGGGAAAGTCATGCCCGGTGAACTTTTGTATTGGGAAAGTCATGCCCGGTGAACTTTTGTATTGGGAAAGTCATCTCCGGTGAACTTTTGTATTGGGAAAGTCATGCCCGGTGAACTTTTGTATTGGGAAAGTCATCTCCGGTGAACTTTTGTATTGGGAAAGTCATGCCCGGTGAACTTTTGTATTGGGAAAGTCATGCCCGGTGAACTTTTGTATTGGGAAAGTCATGCCCGGTGAACTTTTGTATTGGGAAAGTCATGCCCGGTGAACTTTTGTATTGGGAAAGTCATCTCCGGTGAACTTTTGTATTGGGAAAGTCATGCCCGGTGAACTTTTGTATTGGGAAAGTCATGCCCGGTGAACTTTTGTATTGGGAAAGTCATGCCCGGTGAACTTTTGTATTGGGAAAGTCATCTCCGGTGAACTTTTGTATTGGGAAAGTCATGCCCGGTGAAATTTTGTATTGGGAAAGTCATGCCCGGTAAACTTTTGTATTGGGAAAGTCATCTCCGGTGAACTTTTGTATTGGGAAAGTCATGCCCGGTGAACTTTTGTATTGGGAAAGTCATGCCCGGTGAACTTTTGTATTGGGAAAGTCATCTCCGGTGAACTTTTGTATTGGGAAAGTCATCTCCTGTGAACTTTTGTATTGGGAAAGTCATCTCCGGTGAACTTTTGTATTGGGAAAGTCATCTCCGGTGAACTTTTGTATTGGGAAAGTCATCTCCGGTGAACTTTTGTATTGGGAAAGTCATCTCCGGTGAACTTTTGTATTGGGAAAGTCATCTCCGGTGAACTTTTGTATTGGGAAAGTCATCTCCGGTGAACTTTTGTATTGGGAAAGTCATCTCCGGTGAACTTTTGTATTGGGAAAGTCATGCCCGGTGAACTTTTGTATTGGGAAAGTCATGCCCGGTGAACTTTTGTATTGGGAAAGTCATCTCCGGTGAACTTTTGTATTGGGAAAGTCATGCCCGGTGAACTTTTGTATTGGGAAAGTCATGCCCGGTGAACTTTTGTATTGGGAAAGTCATGCCCGGTGAACTTTTGTATTGGGAAAGTCATGCCCGGTGAACTTTTGTATTGGGAAAGTCATCTCCGGTGAACTTTTGTATTGGGAAAGTCATGCCCGGTGAACTTTTGTATTGGGAAAGTCATGCCCGGTGAACTTTTGTATTGGGAAAGTCATGCCCGGTGAACTTTTGTATTGGGAAAGTCATGCCCGGTGAACTTTTGTATTGGGAAAGTCATGCCCGGTGAACTTTTGTATTGGGAAAGTCATGCCCGGTGAACTTTTGTATTGGGAAAGTCATGCCCGGTGAACTTTTGTATTGGGAAAGTCATGCCCGGTGAACTTTTGTATTGGGAAAGTCATGCCCGGTGAACTTTTGTATTGGGAAAGTCATGCCCGGTGAACTTTTGTATTGGGAAAGTCATGCCCGGTGAACTTTTGTATTGGGAAAGTCATGCCCGGTGAACTTTTGTATTGGGAAAGTCATGCCCGGTAACTTTTGTATTGGGAAAGTCATGCCCGGTGAACTTTTGTATTGGGAAAGTCATGCCCGGTGAACTTTTGTATTGGGAAAGTCATCTCCGGTGAACTTTTGTATTGGGAAAGTCATGCCCGGTGAACTTTTGTATTGGGAAAGTCATGCCCGGTGAACTTTTGTATTGGGAAAGTCATGCCCGGTGAACTTTTGTATTAGGAAAGTCATGCCCGGTGGACTTTTGTATTGGGAAAGTCATCTCCGGTGAACTTTTGTATTGGGAAAGTCATGCCCGGTGAACTTTTGTATTGGGAAAGTCATGCCCGGTGAACTTTTGTATTGGGAAAGTCATCTCCGGTGAACTTTTGTATTGGGAAAGTCATGCCCGGTGAACTTTTGTATTGGGAAAGTCATCTCCGGTGAACTTTTGTATTGGGAAAGTCATCTCCGGTGAACTTTTGTATTGGGAAAGTCATCTCCGGTGAACTTTTCTATGGGAAAGTCATGCCCGGTGAACTTTTGTATTGGGAAAGTCATGCCCGGTGAACTTTTGTATTGGGAAAGTCATGCCCGGTGAACTTTTGTATTGGGAAAGTCATCTCCGGTGAGCTTTTGTATTGGGAAAGTCATGCCCGGTGAACTTTTGTATTGGGAAAGTCATCTCCGGTGAACTTTTGTATTGGGAAAGTCATGCCCGGTGAACTTTTGTATTGGGAAAGTCATGCCCGGTGAACTTTTGTATTGGGAAAGTCATCTCCGGTGAACTTTTGTATTGGGAAAGTCATGCCCGGTGAACTTTTGTATTGGGAAAGTCATCTCCGGTGAACTTTTGTATTGGGAAAGTCATGCCCGGTGAACTTTTGTATTGGGAAAGTCATGCCCGGTGAACTTTTGTATTGGGAAAGTCATGCCCGGTGAACTTTTGTATTGGGAAAGTCATGCCCGGTGAACTTTTGTATTGGGAAAGTCATCTCCGGTGAACTTTTGTATTGGGAAAGTCATGCCCGGTGAACTTTTGTATTGGGAAAGTCATGCCCGGTGAACTTTTGTATTGGGAAAGTCATGCCCGGTGAACTTTTGTATTGGGAAAGTCATGCCCGATGAACTTTTGTATTGGGAAAGTCATCTCCGGTGAACTTTTGTATTGGGAAAGTCATGCCCGGTGAACTTTTGTATTGGGAAAGTCATGCCCGGTGAACTTTTGTATTGGGAAAGTCATCTCCGGTGAACTTTTGTATTGGGAAAGTCATCTCCGGTGAACTTTTGTATTGGGAAAGTCATGCCCGGTGAACTTTTGTATTGGGAAAGACATCTCCGGTGAACTTTTGTATTGGGAAAGTCATGCCCGTTGAACTTTTGTATTGGGAAAGTCATGCCCGGTGAACTTTTGTATTGGGAAAGTCATGCCCGGTGAACTTTTGTATTGGGAAAGTCATGCCCGGTGAACTTTTGTATTGGGAAAGTCATCTCCGGTGAACTTTTGTATTGGGAAAGTCATGCCCGGTGAACTTTTGTATTGGGAACTTTTGTATTGGGAAGGTCATGCCCGGTGAACTTTTGTATTGGGAAAGTCATGCCCGGTGATCTTTTGTATTGGGAAAGTCATGCCCGGTGAACTTTTGTATTGGGAAAGTCATCTCCGGTGAACTTTTGTATTGGGAAAGTCATGCCCGGTGAACTTTTGTATTGGGAAAGTCATGCCCGGTGAACTTTTGTATTGGGAAAGTCATCTCCGGTGAACTTTTGTATTGGGAAAGTCATGCCCGGTGAACTTTTGTATTGGGAAAGTCATGCCCGCTGAACTTTTGTATTGGGAAAGTCATCTCCGGTGAACTTTTGTATTGGGAAAGTCATGCCCGGTGAACTTTTGTATTGGGAAAGTCATGCCCGGTGAACTTTTGTATTGGGAAAGTCATCTCCGGTGAACTTTTGTATTGGGAAAGTCATCTCCGGTGAACTTTTGTATTGGGAAAGTCATCTCCGGTGAACTTTTGTATTGGGAAGGTCATGCCCGGTGAACTTTTGTATTGGGAAAGTCATGCCCGGTGAACTTTTGTATTGGGAAAGTCATGCCCGGTGATCTTTTGTATTGGGAAAGTCATGCCCGGTGAACTTTTGTATTTGGAAAGTCATCTCCGGTGAACTTTTGTATTGGGAAAGTCATCTCCGGTGAACTTTTGTATTGGGAAAGTCATCTCCGGTGAACTTTTGTGTTGGGAAAGTCATCTCCGGTGAACTTTTGTATTGGGAAAGTCATCTCCGGTGAACTTTTGTATTGGGAAAGTCATGCCCGGTGAACTTTTGTATTGGGAAAGTCATGCCCGGTGAACTTTTGTATTGGGAAAGTCATGCCCGGTGAACTTTTGTATTGGGAAAGTCATGCCCGGTGAACTTTTGTATTGGGAACGTCATGCCCGGAGAACTTTTGTATTGGGAAAGTCATCTCCGGTGAACTTTTGTATTGGGAAAGTCATGCCCGGTGAACTTTTGTATTGGGAAAGTCATGCCCGATGAACTTTTGTATTGGGAAAGTCATCTCCGGTGAACTTATGTATTGGGAAAGTCATGCCCGGTGAACTTTTGTATTGGGAAAGTCATGCCCGGTGAACTTTTGTATTGGGAAAGTCATGCCCGGTGAACTTTTGTATTGGGAAAGTCATGCCCGGTGAACTTTTGTATTGGGAAAGTCATGCCCGGTGAACTTTTGTATTGGGAAAGTCATGCCCGGGGAACTTTTGTATTGGGAAAGTCATGCCCGGTGAACTTTTCTATGGGAAAAGTCATCTCCGGTGAACTTTTGTATTGGGAAAGTCATCTCCGGTGAACTTTTGTATTGGGAAAGTCATGCCCGGTGAACTTTTGTATTGGGAAAGTCATGCCCGGTGAACTTTTGTATTGGGAAAGTCATCTCCGGTGAACTTTTGTATTGGGAAAGTCATCTCCGGTGAACTTTTGTATTGGGAAAGTCATGCCCGGTGAACTTTTGTATTGGGAAAGTCATGCCCGGTAAACTTTTGTATTGGGAAAGTCATCTCCTGTGAACTTTTGTATTGGGAAAGTCATGCCCGGTGAACTTTTGTATTGGGAAAGTCATGCCCGGTGAACTTTTGTATTGGGAAAGTCATCTCCGGTGAACTTTTGTATTGGGAAAGTCATCTCCGGTGAACTTTTGTATTGGGAAAGTCATCTCCGGTGAACTTTTGTATTGGGAAAGTCATCTCCGGTGAACTTTTGTATTGGGAAAGTCATCTCCGGTGAACTTTTGTATTGGGAAAGTCATCTCCGGTGAACTTTTGTATTGGGAAAGTCATCTCCGGTGAACTTTTGTATTGGGAAAGTCATCTCCGGTGAACTTTTGTATTGGGAAAGTCATCTCCGGTGAACTTTTGTATTGGGAAAGTCATGCCCGGTGAACTTTTGTATTGGGAAAGTCATGCCCGGTGAACTTTTGTATTGGGAAAGTCATCTCCGGTGAACTTTTGTATTGGGAAAGTCATGCCCGGTGAACTTTTGTATTGGGAAAGTCATGCCCGGTGAACTTTTGTATTGGGAAAGTCATGCCCGGTGAACTTTTGTATTGGGAAAGTCATGCCCGGTGAACTTTTGTATTGGGAAAGTCATCTCCGGTGAACTTTTGTATTGGGAAAGTCATGCCCGGTGAACTTTTGTATTGGGAAAGTCATGCCCGGTGAACTTTTGTATTGGGAAAGTCATGCCCGGTGAACTTTTGTATTGGGAAAGTCATGCCCGGTGAACTTTTGTATTGGGAAAGTCATGCCCGGTGAACTTTTGTATTGGGAAAGTCATGCCCGGTGAACTTTTGTATTGGGAAAGTCATGCCCGGTGAACTTTTGTATTGGGAAAGTCATGCCCGGTGAACTTTTGTATTGGGAAAGTCATGCCCGGTGAACTTTTGTATTGGGAAAGTCATGACCGGTGAACTTTTGTATTGGGAAAGTCATGCCCGGTGAACTTTTGTATTGGGAAAGTCATGCCCGGTGAACTTTTGTATTGGGAAAGTCATCTCCGGTGAACTTTTGTATTGGGAAAGTCATGCCCGGTGAACTTTTGTATTGGGAAAGTCATGCCCGGTGAACTTTTGTATTGGGAAAGTCATGCCCGGTGAACTTTTGTATTGGGAAAGTCATCTCCGGTGAACTTTTGTATTGGGAAAGTCATGCCCGGTGAATTTTTGTATTGGGAAAGTCATGCCCGGTGAACTTTTGTATTGGGAAAGTCATCTCCGGTGAACTTTTGTATTGGGAAAGTCATGCCCGGTGAACTTTTGTATTGGGAAAGTCATCTCCGGTGAACTTTTGTATTGGGAAAGTCATCTCCGGTGAACTTTTGTATTGGGAAAGTCATCTCCGGTGAACTTTTCTATGGGAAAGTCATGCCCGTGAACTTTTGTATTGGGAAAGTCATGCCCGGTGAACTTTTGTATTGGGAAAGTCATGCCCGGTGAACTTTTGTATTGGGAAAGTCATCTCCGGTGAGCTTTTGTATTGGGAAAGTCATGCCCGGTGAACTTTTGTATTGGGAAAGTCATCTCCGGTGAACTTTTGTATTGGGAAAGTCATGCTCGGTGAACTTTTGTATTGGGAAAGTCATGCCCGGTGAACTTTTGTATTGGGAAAGTCATCTCCGGTGAACTTTTGTATTGGGAAAGTCATGCCCGGTGAACTTTTGTATTGGGAAAGTCATCTCCGGTGAACTTTTGTATTGGGAAAGTCATGCCCGGTGAACTTTTGTATTGGGAAAGTCATGCCCGGAGAACTTTTGTATTGGGAAAGTCATGCCCGGTGAACTTTTGTATTGGGAAAGTCATGCCCGGTGAACTTTTGTATTGGGAAAGTCATCTCCGGTGAACTTTTGTATTGGGAAAGTCATGCCCGGTGAACTTTTGTATTGGGAAAGTCATGCCCGGTGAACTTTTGTATTGGGAAAGTCATCTCCGGTGAACTTTTGTATTGGGAAAGTCATGCCCGGGGACATTTTGTATTGGGAAAGTCATGCCCGGTGAACTTTTGTATTGGGAAAGTCATGCCCGGTGAACTTTTGTATTGGGAAAGTCATGCCCGGTGAACTTTTGTATTGGGAAAGTCATGCCCGGTGAACTTTTGTATTGGGAAAGTCATGCCCGGTGAACTTTTGTATTGGGAAAGTCATGCCCGGTGAACTTTTGTATTGGGAAAGTCATCTCCGGTGAACTTTTGTATTGGGAAAGTCATCTCCGGTGAACTTTTGTATTGGGAAAGTCATGCCCGGTGAACTTTTGTATTGGGAAAGACATCTCCGGTGAACTTTTGTATTGGGAAAGTCATGCCCGTTGAACTTTTGTATTGGGAAAGTCATGCCCGGTGAACTTTTGTATTGGGAAAGTCATGCCCGGTGAACTTTTGTATTGGGAAAGTCATGCCCGGTGAACTTTTGTATTGGGAAAGTCATGCCCGGTGAACTTTTGTATTGGGAAAGTCATCTCCGGTGAACTTTTGTATTGGGAAAGTCATGCCCGGTGAACTTTTGTATTGGGAAAGTCATCTCCGGTGAAATTTGGTATTGGGAAAGTCATCTCCGGTGAACTTTTGTATTGGGAAAGTCATCTCCGGTGAACTTTTGTATTGGGAAAGTCATCTCCGTCGAACTTTTGTATTGGGAAAGTCATGCGCGGTGAACTTTTGTATTGGGAAAGTCATGCCCGGTGAACTTTTGTATTGGGAAAGTCATGCCCGGTGAACTTTTGTATTGGGAAACTCATCTGCGGTGAACTTTTGTATTGGGAAAGTCATCTCCGGTGAACTTTTGTATTGGGAAAGTCATCTCCGGTGAACTTTTATATTGGGAAAGTCATCTCCGGTGAACTTTTGTATTGGGAAAGTCATCTCCGGTGAACTTTTGTATTGGAAAAGTCATCTCCGGTGAACTTTTGTATTGGGAAAGTCATCTCCGGTGAACTTTTGTATTGGGAAAGTCATCTCCGGTGAACTTTTGTATTGGGAAGGTCATGCCCGGTGAATTTTTGTATTGGGAAAGTCATGCCCGGTGAACTTTTGTATTGGGAAAGTCATGCCCGGTGAACTTTTGTATTGGGAAAGTCATGCCCGGTGAATTTTTGTATTGGGAAAGTCATGCCCGGTGAACTTTTGTATTGGGAAAGTCATCTCCGGTGAACTTTTGTATTGGGAAAGTCATGCCCGGTGAACTTTTGTATTGGGAAAGTCATCTCCGGTGAACTTTTGTATTGGGAAAGTCATCTCCGGTGAACTTTTGTATTGGGAAAGTCATCTCCGGTGAACTTTTCTATGGGAAAGTCATGCCCGGTGAACTTTTGTATTGGGAAAGTCATGCCCGGTGAACTTTTGTATTGGGAAAGTCATGCCCGGTGAACTTTTGTATTGGGAAAGTCATCTCCGGTGAGCTTTTGTATTGGGAAAGTCATGCCCGGTGAACTTTTGTATTGGGAAAGTCATCTCCGGTGAACTTTTGTATTGGGAAAGTCATGCTCGGTGAACTTTTGTATTGGGAAAGTCATGCCCGGTGAACTTTTGTATTGGGAAAGTCATCTCCGGTGAACTTTTGTATTGGGAAAGTCATGCCCGGTGAACTTTTGTATTGGGAAAGTCATCTCCGGTGAACTTTTGTATTGGGAAAGTCATGCCCGGTGAACTTTTGTATTGGGAAAGTCATGCCCGGTGAACTTTTGTATTGGGAAAGTCATGCCCGGTGAACTTTTGTATTGGGAAAGTCATGCCCGGTGAACTTTTGTATTGGGAAAGTCATCTCCGGTGAACTTTTGTATTGGGAAAGTCATGCCCGGTGAACTTTTGTATTGGGAAAGTCATGCCCGGTGAACTTTTGTATTGGGAAAGTCATCTCCGGTGAACTTTTGTATTGGGAAAGTCATGCCCGGTGAACTTTTGTATTGGGAAAGTCATGCCCGGTGAACTTTTGTATTGGGAAAGTCATGCCCGGTGAACTTTTGTATTGGGAAAGTCATGCCCGGTGAACTTTTGTATTGGGAAAGTCATGCCCGGTGAACTTTTGTATTGGGAAAGTCATGCCCGGTGAACTTTTGTATTGGGAAAGTCATGCCCGGTGAACTTTTGTATTGGGAAAGTCATCTCCGGTGAACTTTTGTATTGGGAAAGTCATCTCCGGTGAACTTTTGTATTGGGAAAGTCATGCCCGGTGAACTTTTGTATTGGGAAAGACATCTCCGGTGAACTTTTGTATTGGGAAAGTCATGCCCGTTGAACTTTTGTATTGGGAAAGTCATGCCCGGTGAACTTTTGTATTGGGAAAGTCATGCCCGGTGAACTTTTGTATTGGGAAAGTCATGCCCGGTGAACTTTTGTATTGGGAAAGTCATGCCCGGTGAACTTTTGTATTGGGAAAGTCATCTCCGGTGAACTTTTGTATTGGGAAAGTCATGCCCGGTGAACTTTTGTATTGGGAAAGTCATCTCCGGTGAACTTTTGTATTGGGAAAGTCATCTCGGGTGAACTTTTGTATTGGGAAAGTCATCTCGGGTGAACTTTTGTATTGGGAAAGTCATGCGCGGTGAACTTTTGTATTGGGAAAGTCATGCCCGGTGAACTTTTGTATTGGGAAAGTCATGCCCGGTGAACTTTTGTATTGGGAAAGTCATCTGCGGTGAACTTTTGTATTGGGAAAGTCATCTCCGGTGAACTTTTGTATTGGGAAAGTCATCTCCGGTGAACTTTTGTATTGGGAAAGTCATCTCCGGTGAACTTTTGTATTGGGAAAGTCATCTCCGGTGAACTTTTGTATTGGAAAAGTCATCTCCGGTGAACTTTTGTATTGGGAAAGTCATCTCCGGTGAACTTTTGTATTGGGAAAGTCATCTCCGGTGAACTTTTGTATTGGGAAGGTCATGCCCGGTGAACTTTTGTATTGGGAAAGTCATGCCCGGTGATCTTTTGTATTGGGAAAGTCATGCCCGGTGAACTTTTGTATTGGGAAAGTCATCTCCGGTGAACTTTTGTATTGGGAAAGTCATGCCCGGTGAACTTTTGTATTGGGAAAGTCTTGCCCGGTGAACTTTTGTATTGGGAAAGTCATCTCCGGTGAACTTTTGTATTGGGAAAGTCATGCCGGTGAACTTTTGTATTGGGAAAGTCATGCCCGGTGAACTTTTGTATTGGGAAAGTCATCTCCGGTGAACTTTTGTATTGGGAAAGTCATGCCCGGTGAACTTTTGTATTGGGAAAGTCATGCCCGGTGAACTTTTGTATTGGGAAAGTCATCTCCGGTGAACTTTTGTATTGGGAAAGTCATCTCCGGTGAACTTTTGTATTGGGAAAGTCATCTCCGGTGAACTTTTGTATTGGGAAGGTCATGCCCGGTGAATTTTTGTATTGGGAAAGTCATGCCCGGTGATCTTTTGTATTGGGAAAGTCATGCCCGGTGAACTTTTGTATTGGGAAAGTCATCTCCGGTGAACTTTTGTATTGGGAAAGTCATCTCCGGTGAACTTTTGTATTGGGAAAGTCATCTCCGGTGAACTTTTGTATTGGGAAAGTCATCTCCGGTGAACTTTTGTGTTGGGAAAGTCATCTCCGGTGAACTTTTGTATTGGGAAAGTCATCTCCGGTGAACTTTTGTATTGGGAAAGTCATGCCCGGTGAACTTTTGTATTGGGAAAGTCATGCCCGGTGAACTTTTGTATTGGGAAAGTCATGCCCGGTGAACTTTTGTATTGGGAAAGTCATGCCCGGTGAACTTTTGTATTGGGAACGTCATGCCCGGTGAACTTTTGTATTGGGAAAGTCATCTCCGGTGAACTTTTGTATTGGAAAGTCATGCCCGGTGAACTTTTGTATTGGGAAAGTCATGCCCGGTGAACTTTTGTATTGGGAAAGTCATCTCCGGTGAACTTTTGTATTGGGAAAGTCATGCCCGGTGAACTTTTGTATTGGGAAAGTCATGCCCGGTGAACTTTTGTATTGGGAAAGTCATGCCCGGTGAACTTTTGTATTGGGAAAGTCATGCCCGGTGAACTTTTGTATTGGGAAAGTCATGCCCGGTGAACTTTTGTATTGGGAAAGTCATGCCCGGTGAACTTTTGTATTGGGAAAGTCATGCCCGGTGAACTTTTCTATGGGAAAAGTCATCTCCGGTGAACTTTTGTATTGGGAAAGTCATCTCCGGTGAACTTTTGTATTGGGAAAGTCATGCCCGGTGAACTTTTGTATTGGGAAAGTCATGCCCGGTGAACTTTTGTATTGGGAAAGTCATGCCCGGTGAACTTTTGTATTGGGAAAGTCATGCCCGGTGAACTTTTGTATTGGGAAAGTCATCTCCGGTGAACTTTTGTATTGGGAAAGTCATGCCCGGTGAACTTTTGTATTGGGAAAGTCATGCCCGGTGAACTTTTGTATTGGGAAAGTCATGCCCGGTGAACTTTTGTATTGGGAAAGTTATGCCCGGTGAACTTTTGTATTGGGAAAGTCATGCCCGGTGAACTTTTGTATTGGGAAAGTCATGCCCGGTGAACTTTTGTATTGGGAAAGTCATGCCCGGTGAACTTTTGTATTGGGAAAGACATGCCCGGTGAACTTTTGTATTGGGAAAGTCATCTCCGGTGAACTTTTGTATTGGGAAAGTCATGCCCGGTGAACTTTTGTATTGTGAAAGTCATGCCCGGTGAACTTTTGTATTGGGAAAGTCATATCCGGTGAACTTTTGTATTGGGAAAGTCATCTCCGGTGAACTTTTGTATTGGGAAAGTCATGCCCGGTGAACTTTTGTATTTTGAAAGTCATGCCCGGTGAACTTTTGTATTGGGAAAGTCATGCCCGGTGAACTTTTGTATTGGGAAAGTCATCTCCGGTGAACTTTTGTATTGGGAAAGTCATCTCCGGTGAACTTTTGTATTGGGAAAGTCATGCCCGGTGAACTTTTCTATGGGAAAAGTCATCTCCGGTGAACTTTTGTATTGGGAAAGTCATCTCCGGTGAACTTTTGTATTGGGAAAGTCATGCCCGGTGAACTTTTGTATTGGGAAAGTCATGCCCGGTTAACTTTTGTATTGGGAATGTCATGCCCGGTGAACTTTTGTATTGGGAAAGTCATGCCCGGTGAACTTTTGTATTGGCAAAGTCATCTCCGGTGAACTTTTGTATTGGGAAAGTCATGCCCGGTGAACTTTTGTATTGGGAAAGTCATGCCCGGCGAACTTTGTATTGGGAAAGTCATGCCCGGTGAACTTTTGTATTGGGAAAGTCATGTCCGGTGAACTTTTGTATTGGGAAAGTCATGCCCGGTGAACTTTTCTATGGGAAAAGTCATCTCCGGTGAACTTTTGTATTGGGAAAGTCATGCCCGGTGAACTTTTGTATTGGGAAAGTCATGCCCGGTGAACTTTTGTATTGGGAAAGTCATATCCGGTGAACTTTTGTATTGGGAAAGTCATCTCCGGTGAACTTTTGTATTGGGAAAGTCATGCCCGGTGAACTTTTGTATTTTGAAAGTCATGCCCGGTGAACTTTTGTATTGGGAAAGTCATGCCCGGTGAACTTTTGTATTGGGAAAGTCATCTCCGGTGAACTTTTGTATTGGGAAAGTCATCTCCGGTGAACTTTTGTATTGGGAAAGTCATCTCCGGTGAACTTTTGTATTGGGAAAGTCATGCCCGGTGAACTTTTCTATGAGAAAAGTCATCTCCGGTGAACTTTTGTATTGGGAAAGTCATGCCCGGTGAACTTTTGTATTGGGAAAGTCATGCCCGGCGAACTTTTGTATTGGGAAAGTCATGCCCGGTGAACTTTTGTATTGGGAAAGTCATGTCCGGTGAACTTTTGTATTGGGAAAGTCATGCCCGGTGAACTTTTCTATGGGAAAAGTCATCTCCGGTGAACTTTTGTATTGGGAAAGTCATGCCCGGTGAACTTTTGTATTGGGAAAGTCATGCCCGGTGAACTTTTGTATTGGGAAAGTCATGCCCGGTGAACTTTTGTATTGGGAAAGTCATGCCCGGTGAACTTTTGTATTGGGAAAGTCATCTCCGGTGAACTTTTGTATTGGGAAAGTCATGCCCGGTGAACTTTTGTATTGGGAAAGTCATGCCCGGTGAACTTTTGTATTGGGAAAGTCATCTCCGGTGAACTTTTGTATTGGGAAAGTCATGCCCGGTGAACTTTTGTATTGGGAAAGTCATCTCCGGTGAACTTTTGTATTGGGAAAGTCATCTCCGGTGAACTTTTGTATTGGGAAAGTCATCTCCGGTGAACTTTTGTATTGGGAAAGTCATGCCCGGTGAACTTTTGTATTGGGAAAGTCATGTCCGGTGAACTTTTGTATTGGGAAAGTCATGCCCGGTGAACTTTTGTATTGGGAAAGTCATCTCCGGTGAACTTTTGTATTGGGAAAGTCATGCCCGGTGAACTTTTGTATTGGGAAAGTCATCTCCGGTGAACTTTTGTATTGGGAAAGTCATGCCCGGTGAACTTTTGTATTGGGAAAGTCATCTCCGGTGAACTTTTGTATTGGGAAAGTCATCTCCGGTGAACTTTTGTATTGGGAAAGTCATGCCCGGTGAACTTTTGTATTGGGAAAGTCATGCCCGGTGAACTTTTGTATTGGGAAAGTCATGCCCGGTGAACTTTTGTATTGGGAAAGTCATGCCCGGTGATCTTTTGTATTGGGAAAGTCATGCCCGGTGAACTTTTGTATTGGGAAAGTCATCTCCGGTGAACTTTTGTATTGGGAAAGTCATGCCCGGTGAACTTTTGTATTGGGAAAGTCATGCCCGGTGAACTTTTGTATTGGGAAAGTCATGCCCGGTGAACTTTTGTATTGGGAAAGTCATGCCCGGTGAACTTTTGTATTGGGAAAGTCATCTCCGGTGAACTTTTGTATTGGGAAAGTCATGCCCGGTGAACTTTTGTATTGGGAAAGTCATGCCAGGTGAACTTTTGTATTGGGAAAGTCATGCCCGGTGAACTTTTGTATTGGGAAAGTCATGCCCGGTGAACTTTTGTATTGGGAAAGTCATGCCCGGTGAACTTTTGTATTGGGAAAGTCATCTCCGGTGAACTTTTGTATTGGGAAAGTCATGCCCGGTGAACTTTTGTATTGGGAAAGTCATCTCCGGTGAACTTTTGTATTGGGAAAGTCATCTCCGGTGAACTTTTGTATTGGAAAAGTCATGTCCGGTGAACTTTTGTATTGGGAAAGTCATGCCCGGTGAACTTTTGTATTGGGAAAGTCATGCCCGGTGAACTTTTGTATTGGGAAAGTCATGCCCGGTGAACTTTTGTATTGGGAAAGTCATGCCCGGTGAACTTTTGTATTGGGAAAGTCATCTCCGGTGAACTTTTGTATTGGGAAAGTCATGCCCGGTGAACTTTTGTATTGGGAAAGTCATGCCCGGTGAACTTTTGTATTGGGAAAGTCATGCCCGGTGAACTTTTGTATTGGGAAAGTCATGCCCGGTGAACTTTTGTATTGGGAAAGTCATCTCCGGTGAACTTTTGTATTGGGAAAGTCATGCCCGGTGAACTTTTGTATTGGGAAAGTCATGCCCGGTGAACTTTTGTATTGGGAAAGTCATGCCCGGTGAACTTTTGTATTGGGAAAGTCATGCCCGGTGAACTTTTGTATTGGGAAAGTCATGCCCGGTGAACTTTTGTATTGGGAAAGTCATCTCCGGTGAACTTTTGTATTGGGAAAGTCATGCCCGGTGAACTTTTGTATTGGAAAAGTCATGCCCGGTGAACTTTTGTATTGGGAAAGTCATCTCCGGTGAACTTTTGTATTGGGAAAGTCATGACCGGTGAACTTTTGTATTGGGAAAGTCATCTCCGGTGAACTTTTGTATTAGGAAAGTCATGCCCGTTGAACTTTTGTATTGGGAAAGTCATGCCCGGTGAACTTTTGTATTGGGAAAGTCATGCCCGGTAAACTTTTGTATTGGGAAAGTCATGCCCGGTGAACTTTTGTATTGGGAAAGTCATGCCCGGTGAACTTTTGTATTGGGAAAGTCATCTCCGGTGAACTTTTGTATTGGGAAAGTCATGCCCGGTGAACTTTTGTATTGGGAAAGTCATGCCCGGTGAACTTTTGTATTGGGAAAGTCATGCCCGGTGAACTCTTGTATTGGGAAAGTCATGCCCGGTGAACTTTTGTATTGGGAAAGTCATCTCCGGTGAACTTTTGTATTGGGAAAGTCATGCCCGGTGAACTTTTGTATTGGGAAAGTCATGCCCGGTGAACTTTTGTATTGGGAAAGTCATCTCCGGTGAACTTTTGTATTGGGAAAGTCATGCCCGGTGAACTTTTGTATTGGGAAAGTCATGCCCGGTGAACTTTTGTATTGGGAAAGTCATGCCCGGTGAACTTTTGTATTGGGAAAGTCATCTCCGGTGAACTTTTGTATTGGGAAAGTCATGCCCGGTGAACTTTTGTATTGGGAAAGTCATGCCCGGTGAACTTTTGTATTGGGAAAGTCATGCCCGGTGAACTTTTGTATTGGGAAAGTCATCTCCGGTGAACTTTTGTATTGGGAAAGTCATGCCCGGTGAACTTTTGTATTGGGAAAGTCATGCCCGGTGAACTTTTGTATTGGGAAAGTCATGCCCGGTGAACTTTTGTATTGGGAAAGTCATGCCCGGTGAACTTTTGTATTGGGAAAGTCATCTCCGGTGAACTTTTGTATTGGGAAAGTCATGCCCGGTGAACTTTTGTATTGGGAAAGTCATGCCCGGTGAACTTTTGTATTGGGAAAGTCATCTCCGGTGAACTTTTGTATTGGGAAGGTCATGCCCGGTGAACTTTTGTATTGGGAAAGTCATCTCCGGTGAACTTTTGTATTGGGAAAGTCATCTCCGGTGAACTTTTGTATTGGGAAAGTCATCTCCGGTGAACTTTTGTATTGGGAAAGTCATGCCCGGTGAACTTTTGTATTGGGAAAGTCATGCCCGGTGAACTTTTGTATTGGGAAAGTCATCTCCGGTGAACTTTTGTATTAGGAAAGTCATGCCCGGTGAACTTTTGTATTGGGAAAGTCATGCCCGGTGAACTTTTGTATTGGGAAAGTCATGACCGGTGAACTTTTGTATTGGGAAAGTCATCTCCGGTGAACTTTTCTATGGGAAAAGTCATCTCCGGTGAACTTTTGTATTGGGAAAGTCATGCCCGGTGAACTTTTGTATTGGGAAAGTCATGCCCGGTGAACTTTTGTATTGGAAAAGTCATGCCCGGTGAACTTTTGTATTGGGAAAGTTATCTCCGGTGAACTTTTGTATTGGGAAAGTCATGACCGGTGAACTTTTGTATTGGGAAAGTCATCTCCGGTGAACTTTTGTATTAGGAAAGTCATGCCCGGTGAACTTTTGTATTGGGAAAGTCATGCCCGGTGAACTTTTGTATTGGGAAAGTCATGCCCGGTAAACTTTTGTATTGGGAAAGTCATGCCCGGTGAACTTTTGTATTGGGAAAGTCATGCCCGGTGAACTTTTGTATTGGGAAAGTCATCTCCGGTGAACTTTTGTATTGGGAAAGTCATGCCCGGTGAACTTTTGTATTGGGAAAGTCATGCCCGGTGAACTTTTGTATTGGGAAAGTCATGCCCGGTGAACTCTTGTATTGGGAAAGTCATGCCCGGTGAACTTTTGTATTGGGAAAGTCATCTCCGGTGAACTTTTGTATTGGGAAAGTCATGCCCGGTGAACTTTTGTATTGGGAAAGTCATGCCCGGTGAACTTTTGTATTGGGAAAGTCATCTCCGGTGAACTTTTGTATTGGGAAAGTCATGCCCGGTGAACTTTTGTATTGGGAAAGTCATGCCCGGTGAACTTTTGTATTGGGAAAGTCATGCCCGGTGAACTTTTGTATTGGGAAAGTCATCTCCGGTGAACTTTTGTATTGGGAAAGTCATGCCCGGTGAACTTTTGTATTGGGAAAGTCATGCCCGGTGAACTTTTGTATTGGGAAAGTCATGCCCGGTGAACTTTTGTATTGGGAAAGTCATCTCCGGTGAACTTTTGTATTGGGAAAGTCATGCCCGGTGAACTTTTGTATTGGGAAAGTCATGCCCGGTGAACTTTTGTATTGGGAAAGTCATGCCCGGTGAACTTTTGTATTGGGAAAGTCATGCCCGGTGAACTTTTGTATTGGGAAAGTCATCTCCGGTGAACTTTTGTATTGGGAAAGTCATGCCCGGTGAACTTTTGTATTGGGAAAGTCATGCCCGGTGAACTTTTGTATTGGGAAAGTCATCTCCGGTGAACTTTTGTATTGGGAAGGTCATGCCCGGTGAACTTTTGTATTGGGAAAGTCATCTCCGGTGAACTTTTGTATTGGGAAAGTCATCTCCGGTGAACTTTTGTATTGGGAAAGTCATCTCCGGTGAACTTTTGTATTGGGAAAGTCATGCCCGGTGAACTTTTGTATTGGGAAAGTCATGCCCGGTGAACTTTTGTATTGGGAAAGTCATCTCCGGTGAACTTTTGTATTAGGAAAGTCATGCCCGGTGAACTTTTGTATTGGGAAAGTCATGCCCGGTGAACTTTTGTATTGGGAAAGTCATGACCGGTGAACTTTTGTATTGGGAAAGTCATCTCCGGTGAACTTTTCTATGGGAAAAGTCATCTCCGGTGAACTTTTGTATTGGGAAAGTCATGCCCGGTGAACTTTTGTATTGGGAAAGTCATCTCCGGTGAACTTTTGTATTGGGAAAGTCATGCCCGGTGAACTTTTGTATTGGGAAAGTCATGCCCGGTGAACTTTTGTATTGGGAAAGTCATGCCCGGTGAACTTTTGTATTGGGAAAGTCATGCCCGGTGAACTTTTGTATTGGGAAAGTCGTGCCCGGTGAACTATTGTATTGGGAAAGTCATGCCCGGTGAACTTTTGTATTGGGAAAGTCATGCCCGGTGAACTTTTGTATTGGGAAAGTCATGCCCGGTGAACTTTTGTATTGGGAAAGTCATGCCCGGTGAACTTTTGTATTGGGAAAGTCATGCCCGGTGAACTTTTGTATTGGGAAAGTCATCTCCGGTGAACTTTTGTATTGGGAAAGTCATCTCCGGTGAACTTTTGTATTGGGAAAGTCATGCCCGGTAAACTTTTGTATTGGGAAAGTCATGCCCGGTGAACTTTTGTATTGGGAAAGTCATCTCCGGTGAACTTTTGTATTGGGAAAGTCATGCCCGGTGAACTTTTGTATTGGGAAAGTCATCTCCGGTGAACTTTTCTATGGGAAAAGTCATCTCCGGTGAACTTTTGTATTGGGAAAGTCATCTCCGGTGAACTTTTGTATTGGGAAAGTCATGCCCGGTGAACTTTTGTATTGGGAAAGTCATGCCCGGTGAACTTTTGTATTGGGAAAGCCATGCCCGGTGAACTTTTGTATTGGGAAAGTCATGCCCGGTGAACTTTTGTATTGGGAAAGTCATGCCCGGTGAACTTTTGTATTGGGAAAGTCATGCCCGGTGAACTTTTGTATTGGGAAAGTCATGCCCGGTGAACTTTTGTATTGGGAAAGTCATCTCCTGTGAACTTTTGTATTGGGAAAGTCATGCCCGGTGAACTTTTGTATTGGGAAAGTCATGCCCGGTGAACTTTTGTATTGGGAAAGTCATGCCCGGTGAACTTTTGTATTGGGAAAGTCATCTCCGGTGAACTTTTGTATTGGGAAAGTCATCTCCGGTGAAATTTGTATTGGGAAAGTCATGCCCGGTGAACTTTTGTATTGGGAAAGTCATCTCCGGTGAACTTTTGTATTGGGAAAGTCATCTCCGGTGAACTTTTGTATTGGGAAAGTCATGCCCGGTGAACTTTTGTATTGGGAAAGTCATCTCCGGTGAACTTTTGTATTGGGAAAGTCATGCCCGGTGAACTTTTGTATTGGGAAAGT